>NW_026708218.1:0-93656 GCF_902713425.1 Acipenser ruthenus | reverse complement strand
AATCCATTTTGCTGATGTTTATAAATTATGGAAGAAATTTGCTCCTTGGTTTGCCTTACCTAGTGTACCCTTTGTTGTTTAACAAGATTCCCATAGGTCTTCAGTGGAGGACCTAACATCTTGCACATCTAACATCTTGATTTAATTCCTTACTGCATGCATTTTTCTATCGTGAAAATTATATTTAAAATGTTATGTTTATTCAAGTTGCCTAAGTCTATGGGTGATGTAATTAAAAGTATCGCTGTATTTGCTCCTAATTGTAACTGTATTTGCATTATTTTGTACTTGCGTATTGTAATATTTTGCAACCACTGTAAGTCGTCCTAGATAACAATGCCTGTTAAACAAATAAATAATAAAAATAATGATATTCAGAGGATGGTTTTCTGTTTCATAAATGTTTTCTAAAACTGATCGCAACAATTAATTGTTCCTTGGAGCAAGACACGAATGACAAGAATGAATCATTTACAAAAATCTTATAAGAAATGTCTTCCCCCATGTTAACACATTAATTAACAATGTTATAGAACATTATATCCCAGTCAACAGTGATGCATTTTATATTTTAAAAATATAACCCAATAAGCCCCAAGCCTTAAGTTTAGCAGAGGTTAACTATTTAGATCAATTTTGGGCCAAAAGATCTCTCACCAACTCACAGGTAATTTACTTGAAAAGAAAACAAACATCAGGTTTTAGATTTCAATTATTTTATTGAACATGTGAAATGCCCTATTCACTAAATGTGAAATGCCCTATTCATTAAATAGGAAATAGTAACAATCAATTTTAACTCTATCTGCTAAAACACCAATACCTGTTTCCAAAATGTAATGATATCCATATATTGACATATATATTGGTAGATTTTTACTATCTGTTTTTAAACTTCTACACTACAGTATGTTTCTGTTACCATCTACATTCACTTTAAGATGGCTTTTTAATGCATAGGCAGTAACACTTTTGAAATATTCAAAATCACTTTTATTTTTATAAACCTGCATGTAAATGGTTAACAGTAAGTGCTAGTATCAAAGGCAAGTCATCTACCTTTAAAAATACATTTCAAAACCAACACATTGACAAAAACAATTTTAATTTCTCCAGAAATAATCCCAATGTAGTATAGCAAACAGTGCAAAGAGTGTGAATGGCTCTTTTTTAGTGCCCCTGAACATTGCAAAATACAAACTTACATAAACCTCATAAAAAAAGGAGTATTTTTGCCCACCTCACATTCGCTTATGCAACACAAAGATCCTTAGATGTGCTTGCTAGTAGGGTTTTCATTTCAACATGAAATGACAGTCAAATGATATCCATTCTATGGCAGTCACCATCCACAATGTTCTGAAACTCACTTCTAAATTCAGTATATGTATTGTAAGTACATGGCACCTCTAGAAGTGGTCCACAAGTGTGTGCAACAGGTCTTCGCTGCAGACCCCTGAGATCTGTAAATTGAATGTCAATTTTCTCAACACAAAGCATATCGGCTCCTGTGACAAAACGCAAAAATTTCTGCAGTCTTCCATCATTTCTAAAGATCGAATAAACTGCTTCAAGAAATTCATTGTTTTGTTTTGTGCTGCATTTTGAACTTCAGCATTAATCATGTTTAGTACATGTTTTACAGTTGGCTTCTTCGCTTCATATAGCGCTTCTAAGTTGGACACTTCTGGTAGTAACTTTTGTAGAGTGCTGCGTGTTACGTCGGCCATAACCTCTAAGGCATACTTTGGCTCCTGTATGAGTTGTTTATGAGCTACTTGGAGAATTGTGCCCTTCATGCTGTCATGTGATGGCACAGTGTGACAGCCCATTCTGGAAAGGATATCAAGCAACTCATCCTGATCATCTGCTCCAATACTTCCATCCAATGCAGAAGTGATGATGTCTTTCTCAAATGGTGCAATGTACCTTAAAAAAGAAGCCATCAGTATTCCGGGTGTAATTTCAGACTCTCCATATACCAACCCAACTGCAAAAAGCCAGTGAAAGCTGAATTGGAAAGTATGACTGGTCCAGGTAACCCTTCAGTAGTATTCTTCCCACTGCCTCCCACTCTTCCTTCCCATATTCAGGATACAGTGCTGGCACACGCTCATACTCCCCTTCGGCACAGTTTTGAAAGAAAGCTTCCCAGAATGCAGAATAAGCATCTCGAGAGATACCTGATACATCAGAACCTGCTTCATCTACAAACTCTATGGTCAAGGAAGCATTCAAAATGTTAGAATCCTTAAACTCTCCCAACATATCTTGCAGTATGATGACTCTGCGTAAAGTCAAAATGCGTACATCTGCATTTTGCTGTGTTGGAGAGAGTTGCGCTGACTGAGGAGAGTTTGCTAACTGCTGTAGTGGAGACGAAGAGGGAGAAAGACTGTGGTCTGGGGACAGCTGTAATGTTAGAGAGCCTGGCATTGGCGGAGGCAACTGTAGTACCTGCTGTAGTGGAGACGAAGAGGGAGCAAGATTGTGTTGTGGCGGCAGCTGCACTGTTGAACAGTCTGGTGCAGGGAGTGGGAAGAGCAATGATGGTAAGATAGTTATGTCTCCTTTTGGTGTTTGTGTTGAACATGATGGTAGCATTGCCGCGCTTTTTTCAGATATTGAAGAAACAAACGTAATTGCACCCTGAGGCATTGGCTTATTGGAAGGACACTACCTGTTCGTTTAATTAGAAATAAATGTACTTCCCAAGGAAGTGTGTCATCACAGGTTTCAATTTCATAATTTAGTGGACCAAATTCTATTTCCGAGTCAGAAGAGTGCATGGCACTTAAAAAAAGCAGATGACTGTAGAATGTTTCTAGATGCCCCATGGCAAAGCTCACCTCTGTCAATGTACAGCAGTCAAATTCAGAAGTTTCTTTCAATGGAGAGCTAGGAAAGTTCTTTTAATAAATGAGCTGCAGTATCTGGTCCTGATTCAGAGTGGAGGCTGACCTTTGGCGGAACACAGAATTGTGCCAATCCAGATTTTTCACAACAGACAGTTACTTCTGGGACTTTGTCTTCCACCTGCACAACAGTTTCAACTGCTCCATGATCCAAAGATGCCAAATAGAAACGCACTATTCCCATTTTTACTTTTTCATAGGCAGCCCCAACGGTCATATCAAGTGGCAGCACGTTTTCTTTAAAATCCCATATTTCAAATGTGAATTGATTTTCATTACCTTTCTTTGACTGACCATCTGGGAAGAATAGATCCTTACCAATCTTTAAAAGGTCATCACAGTCAATATTTTTTGACACAGAAATTCTTCTAGTGCCACCCCACCACGAGCACGGACTTGTTTACCATTATGTATCCACCCAATCTCGATTTTTCTGGTGCTTTTTTGCAGCATGCTTGTTTCCCAATTTCCTGTCATTGCACTGACTATGCTTGTCATCATCACTTGAATCCTCAGTAGCAGTCAATGAAGGCTTTAATTTCATTTTCTTTCTCAGTTTTTCAAGGAGAACGTTTTTCCTGGAAGGTATGATCTTGCTATCACTTGATGTTTTCTCAGCATGGTTATCACAATAACTTCGCAAAGCTACTCTATCACCAAGAGCCGGCAAGTACTTCTCTAAAGATGTATCTTCTATGAGCAAAACAGTTGAAGAGTCAATCTGTAAAGACAAAAAAAATGCTGTAGTACAACTAAACTAATCTATATTCATTCCTTAAAGAATTTTTTTTTATTCTGAAATCCCTTTACTGAAGAACATGTCAAAACTGTGTACGCAATTTATTCAAGTTCCTGTAATGCACATCATTTTGCACCTGTTGAATGTTACTGTATAACACCAAAGCATGCAAATGGAGAATTCAACAACAGAAATAAAAAAAAAAAATGTATACAGCAAAACGTTTGTGACGCTCCAACATTATACATAAAATACCTGACAAAGACATACTGATAAAGGGAATGGCATAGTTATGCTATACTGTGGTTGTTGGAAAAATCCACAAATTACATTTTCAATTAAAAGGAATTAAGCCCCCCACAAAAAAATATTATTAGTAAGTGCATGCAAAATTCATGTGTAAATTCAAACAACCTGACTGCCTGGTTTCTGATCCCAAACATCAAGCTGTCAATAAAGTCACTCTAATGAAGCAGATCTTACAGAACAATTAAGTACTCAACACATCAACTACTGGCTAATTGTAAAATATCCCCCAAAATAACAAAGGATATTTTTTTTTCCATTCTACAATTGATGTGTTTAAAGGTAAAAAAAAAGGACTGAAAAGGTGTAGCAGTGTCTCTCATTAGTACATAATTGAACAAACTGAGGGTAAAGAAAAAAAAAACTGGAATACAGTTACCTTCAATTTGATATTCATGTGCAAATGTCTCAGTGAAATAAATACATATATAAAAATGTTGATGAACTTTACAGCTGTATCAGATCCAGGAGTCACTTACAGTGCATTTCAACCGGTCAGTTGATACACACAGAACATGACACAACCCTCAAAGAATGTTATTTATGTATTCCATGATGTCAGACACAAAACCAATGACATTATTAAAAATACCCTCAAATTAATTTAAACATTTAACAGTGTTCTGCTCAAGTGATTTGTGGAGAAATTCCCCCCCATTTACTACATATTTTTAGGAGGAATTCACATAGCTTCATACAGTCATTTTTTTTCAATTAGTTATTTGCACAGACAAATGCCTCTGTCAATTCGCAAATCAGACTACTGTACTATGAGCTTCTTGGTTATCTCCATCCATTTTTTTTTATCTGAGTAGATGTCAAATAACCTTCAGTTTTCATATAGATTTCATATAGAAAATATATATCTGTTGTAGTTAAGATAAATGTATCAATTACAGAATGGTTAGAATTGTCCCTCATTATTTAGCTAGTAGCTGATATGTTAATGACTTAATTGTTCATTAGATCCCTTTCATTGGAGTGGCATAATTGACAATGTGAGGTTACGGACTGACAACCTAGTAGCCAGGCTGTTCAAATTGACCCTTGAATTTCGCAGTGCCTTAATTATACATTCCATATAATTTACATTCCAAAATTTACCTTCTGGGTTTTCATCTCCTGGATTACCTCATCAACAATCCCACGGTCACGAAGAAATGCATACATATCCTTTTGAAGTGCCATTGCTGAAGTTAATCTGGGGCAAAATAAACAGAGCTACATTTGTATTGTATAAATACATGGATGGAGGTTATAGTTGCATCCTGAGCCATACTAAAAAATAACGGCACAGTTCTGACATCAAAATGGCAATCGTTTTGAACTCACCACGAAAAGCACATATTTTATACGATTGTCAACTCTCGCGTTTATTTAGAAAGCGCAGATATTCAATTAAAAATAATAACAATAATAATTTCCATTGCTGCCTTGTCAATTTAATATAACAGCTTTTCAACTTCCATGCTTTTCAACTTACTCTTTCAATGTTACGTTGTGTATTTTTGGTGCATTATTAAACATGTTTAGTTGCGAACAATGTTATATGCGAACAATGTGCAGAGGGCACTGAATTATATGAGGAACAGAATTCGATACTATACTAGCACAGGCCACAATATTTTAAGCGATAGTAACATCCATGTATTATAAAAAATGTAATAAAATATATGTTAGGCTTTACTGGGTTACAAGAAAATAATCCCATTCGGTGTTCTGTGACATTTTACAAACCACTGGAGCTGACACTCTCTTACAATTTACCATGCGTTTAAAATAACTTTGCTTTCTGATTACGGCTACTCCGTTCATAGTATTTTTTTTTTTATTGCCTTACTTACAACAAATCATATCTCTATTTATTAACTATCATTTGTACTGTTACTTAGGTTTTCCTAGGCAAGGCCTACTCCACAATTCGGATATTTTCATATAAATTTGCCTCTGCACCAAAAATACATTTAGCTAATAACTGCTTTTTTTTAAACAATTTGTTTGAACAAAAAATGCTGTAACGCTGCTGGGGAATTACAGTCTAGGCCGGGGATCGGCAGGCAAGGCGGTAATCGACTGCTAAGTGCATCCCATAGAGCTGACACGCCACGATTATAAATAAATAATTAAATAAATAATTAAATAAATAAATAAATAAATAAAAAAATAAATAAATAAATAAAATACACAAATGTGCAGTAAACTTAATTCACATGAAGCCTTCACATACATTTTAATCATAAATATCTAACGGAATGTTGCAAACACACAATTAGGTTAAAAAAGTTTACTTTTGATTTCAATGCCTCAGCTAGTATAAGAGGTTTCAGAAACGTTGCTAGCAAATAGGGATAATTACTTAGCTAAATGAAATGATGCAACATAATAATAATAATAATAATAATAATAATAATAATAATAATAATAATAATAAGTAGAGAGCATAATATGCAATTAGAAAAACGTTTAAACACATGATCCAAGGTTGTCGTTTTTTAGGTTTTTTTAGCAACGACATCTAATGGAAAAATATGTGAATTCTAGCCAAAATTAAAGCTGGGCCTATCTGGGCTAGCTACACAATGCACAATTTACCCACATAATGTAATCGAGTAACGTTATTACTTAACTAAATTACATGCTGCTACATTAATAAATAGACATACGTATTTAAATACATAATTAACAACTTTGTTATGCTTTAATAACTAAACCAATTTTAATTTAGATTAGTACTCACCTGAAAGCTTTAGGATGTGTGCAGAGTAGCTTCACACTATCCTCCTCAGCTGCTCTAAAATGCGCGGTTGAGTTGAGGGAGGGAGGTGCCAGTCACGGTAGTGGTGACACAAAAGGGATGCCTCTTCCACTGTGATATTATCTCGTACGTACGAGATAGTTTTCTCGTACGTACGAGAAAAACTATCTCGTACGTACGAGAAAACTATCTCGTACGACGAGGAAAACTATCTCGTACGTACGAGATAATATCACAGTGGAAGAGGCATCCCTTTTGTGTCACCACTACCGTGACTGGCACCTCCCTCCCTCAACTCAACCGCGCATTTTAGAGCAGCTGAGGAGGATAGTGTGAAGCTACACTGCACACATCCTAAAGCTTTCAGGTGAGTACTAATCTAAATTAAAAATTGGTTTAGTTATTAAAGCATAACAAAGTTGTTAATTATGTATTTAAATACGTATGTCTATTTATTAATGTAGCAGCATGTAATTTAGTTAAGTAATAACGTTACTCGATTACATTATGTGGGTAAATTGTGCATTGTGTAGCTAGCCCAGATAGGCCCAGCTTAATTTTGGCTAGATTTCACATATTTTTCCATTAGATGTCGTTGCTAAAAAACCTAAAAAACGACAACCTTGGATCATGTGTTTAAACGTTTTTCTAATTGCATATTATGCTCTCTACTTATTATTATTATTATTATTATTATTATTATTATTATTATTATTATTATTATATGTTGCATCATTTCATTTAGCTAAGTAATTATCCCTATTTGCTAGCAACGTTTCTGAAACCTCTTATACTAGCTGAGGCATTGAAATCAAAAGTAACTTTTTTAACCTAATTGTGTGTTTGCAACATTCCGTTAGATATTTATGATTAAAATGTATGTGAAGGCTTCATGTGAATTAAGTTTACTGCACATTTGTGTATTTTATTTATTTATTTAATTTATTTTATTTATTTATTTATTTATTTAATTATTTATTTAATTATTTATTTATAATCGTGGCGTGTCAGCTCTATGGGATGCACTTAGCAGTCGATTACCGCCTTGCCTGCCGATCCCCGGCCTAGACTGTAATTCCCCAGCAGCGTTACAGCATTTTTTGTTCAAAACAAATTGTTAAAAAAAGCAGTTATTAGCTAAATGTATTTTTGGTGCAGAGGCAAATTTATATGAAAATATCCGAATTGTGGAGTAGGCCTTGCACTAGGAAAAACCTAAGTAACAGTACAAATGATAGTTAATAAATAGAGATATGATTTGTTGTAAGTAAGGCAATAAAAAAAAAAATACTATGAACGGAGTAGCCGTAATCAGAAAGCAAAGTTATTTTAAACGCATGGCTAAATTGTAAGAGAGTGTCAGCTCCAGTGGTTTGTAAAATGTCACAGAACACCGAAATGGGATTATTTTCTTGTAACCCAGTAAAGCCTAACATATATTTTATTACATTTTTTATAATACATGGATGTTTACTATCGCTTAAAATATTGTGGCCTGTGCTAGTATAGTATCGAATTCTGTTCCTCATATAATTCAGTGCCCTCTGCACATTGTTCGCATATAACATTGTTCGCAACTAACATGTTTAATAATGCACCAAAAATACACAACGTACATTGAAAGAGTAAGTTGAAAAGCATGGAAGTTGAAAAGCTGTTATATTAAATTGACAAGGCAGCAATGGAAATTATTATTGTTATTATTTTTAATTGAATATCTGCGCTTTCTAAATAAACGCGAGGAGTTGACAATCGTATAAAATATGTGCTTTTTCGTGGTGAGTTCAAAACGATTGCCATTTTGATGTCAGAACTGTGCCGTTATTTTTTAGTATGGCTCAGGATGCAAACTATAACCTCCATCCATGTATTTATACAATACAAATGTAGCTCTGTTTATTTTGCCCCAGATTAACTTCAGCAATGGCACTTCAAAAGGATATGTATGCATTTCTTCGTGACCGTGGGATTGTTGATGAGGTAATCCAGGAGATGAAAACCCAGAAGGTAAATTTTGGAATGTAAATTATATGGAATGTATAATTAAGGCACTGCGAAATTCAAGGGTCAATTTGAACAGCCTGGCTACTAGGTTGTCAGTCCGTAACCTCACATTGTCAATTATGCCACTCCAATGAAAGGGATCTAATGAACAATTAAGTCATTAACATATCAGCTACTAGCTAAATAATGAGGGACAATTCTAACCATCTGTAATTGATACATTTATCTTAACTACAACAGATATATATTTTCTATATGAAATCTATATGAAAACTGAAGGGTTATTTGACATCTACTCAGATAAAAAAAAATGGATGGAGATAAACCAAGAAGCTCATAGTACAGTAGTCTGATTTGCGAATTGACAGAGGCATTTGTCTGTGCAAATAACTAATTGAAAAAAAATGACTGTATGAAGCTATGTGAATTCCTCCTAAAAAATATGTAGTAAATGGGGGGAATTTCTCCACAAATCACTTGAGCAGAACACTGTTAAATGTTTAAATTAATTTGAGGTGTATTTTAATAATGTCATTGGTTTTGTGTCTGACATCATGGAATACATAAATAACATTCTTTGAGGGTTGTTGTCATGTTCTGTGTGTATCAACTGACCGGTTGAAATGCACTGTAAGTGACTCCTGGATCTGATACAGCTGTAAAGTTCATCAACATTTTTATATATGTATTTATTTCACTGAGACATTTGCACATGAATATCAAATTGAAGGTAACTGTATTCCAGTTTTTTTTTTCTTTACCCTCAGTTTGTTCAATTATGTACTAATGAGAGACACTGCTACACCTTTTCAGGTCTTTTTTTTTACCTTTAAACACATCAATTGTAGAATGGAAAAAAAATATCCTTTGTTATTTTGGGGGATATTTTACAATTAGCCAGTAGTTGATGTGTTGAGTACTTAATTGTTCTGTAAGATCTGCTTCATTAGAGTGACTTTAATTGACAGCTTGATGTTTGGGATCAGAAACCAGGCAGTCAGGTTGTTTGAATTTACACATGAATTTTGCATGCACTTACTAATAATATTTTTTTGTGGGGGGCTTAATTCCTTTAATTGAAAATGTAATTTGTGGATTTTTCCAACAACCACAGTATAGCATAACTATGCCATTCCCTTTATCAGTATGTCTTTGTCAGGTATTTTTATGTATAATGTTGGAGCGTCACAAACGTTTTGCTGTATACATTTTTTTTTTTTTATTTCTGTTGTTGAATTCTCCATTTGCATGCTTTTGGTGTTATACAGTAACATTCAACAGGTGCAAAAATGATGTGCATTACAGGAACTTGAATAAAATTGCGTACACAGTTTGACATGTTCTTCAGTAAAGGGATTTCAGAATAAAAAAAAATTCTTTAAGGAATGAATATAGATTAGTTTAGTTGTACTACAGCATTTTTTTGTCTTTACAGATTGACTCTTCAACTGTTTTGCTCATAGAAGATACATCTTTAGAGAAGTACTTGCCGGCTCTTGGTGATAGAGTAGCTTTGCGAAGTTATTGTGATAACCATGCTGAGAAAACATCAAGTGATAGCAAGATCATACCTTCCAGGAAAAACGTTCTCCTTGAAAAACTGAGAAAGAAAATGAAATTAAAGCCTTCATTGACTGCTACTGAGGATTCAAGTGATGATGACAAGCATAGTCAGTGCAATGACAGGAAATTGGGAAACAAGCATGCTGCAAAAAGCACCAGAAAAATCGAGATTGGGTGGATACATAATGGTAAACAAGTCCGTGCTCGTGGTGGGGGTGGCACTAGAAGAATTTCTGTGTCAAAAAATATTGACTGTGATGACCTTTTAAAGATTGGTAAGGATCTATTCTTCCCAGATGGTCAGTCAAAGAAAGGTAATGAAAATCAATTCACATTTGAAATATGGGATTTTAAAGAAAACGTGCTGCCACTTGATATGACCGTTGGGGCTGCCTATGAAAAAGTAAAAATGGGAATAGTGCGTTTCTATTTGGCATCTTTGGATCATGGAGCAGTTGAAACTGTTGTGCAGGTGGAAGACAATGTCCCAGAAGTAACTGTCTGTTGTGAAAAATCTGGATTGGCACAATTCTGTGTTCCGCCAAAGGTCAGCCTCCACTCTGAATCAGGACCAGATACTGCAGCTCATTTATTAAAGAACTTTCCTAGCTCTCCATTGAAAGAAACTTCTGAATTTGACTGCTGTACATTGACAGAGGTGAGCTTTGCCATGGGGCATCTAGAAACATTCTACAGTCATCTGCTTTTTTAAGTGCCATGCACTCTTCTGACTCGGAAATAGAATTTGGTCCACTAAATTATGAAATTGAAACCTGTGATGACACACTTCCTTGGGAAGTACATTTTATTTCTAATTTAAACGAACAGGTAGTGTCTTCCAATAAGCCAATGCCTCAGGGTGTAGAGTAATCTGAGGGACATCTCTCTCTCTCTCTCCTCTCTCTCTCTGCCTTCGCTACAACAGGTTCTGCATTTTTTTTTAAGGCTTATGGTTTAAATGCCCGATTATTTTTTTTTTATCCTCAATTAAATGTCCAGTTAACTTTATTTCAGTGTTCGATTGAAGACACAGAGAAAGACTTCTAGTGGAAACGTTTGCCGTTGAATTTATGAAGTTTCTTTTAGTGTTTCTATTGAAGACGCTGAGAAAGACTTCTAGTGGAAACGTTTGCCGTTGAATTTATGAAGTTTCTTTCAGTGTTTCTATTGAAGACGCTGAGAAAGACTTCTAGTGGAAACGTTTGCCGTTGAATTTATGAAGTTTCTTTTAGTGTTTCTATTGAAGACACTGAGAAAGACTTCTAGTGGAAACGTTTGTCATTGAATTTATGAAGTTTTCTTGTAGTGTTTCTATTGAAGACGCTGAGAAAGACTTCTAGTGGAAACATTTGCCGTTGAATTTATGAAGTTTCTTTTAGTGTTTCTATTGAAGACGCTGAGAAAGACTTCTAGTGGAAACGCTTGCCATTGAATTTATGAGGTTTCTTTTAGAATGAGCTGAATGTGGAACTACAACTCCCTCTAGTGAAATAAAAAAAAATACAGTCCAATGAAACCTCTTGCTGTGCCATCAAATGAGCGGAGACCAGTCTGGTTAATAAGACGCTGTGTTACATATGGAGTGTCACAAGCTTACAATAAGCGGGTTAGCTCAGTTCAGACTCTTATTGGGACCAGGGGGCAATCGAATTACAACTGTGAAATCATTTAAATGGCTTTCCTAATCATGAAACATTATATATATATATATATATATATATATATATATATATATATATATATATATATATATATATATATATATATATATATTTAAAACAGCACGTTAATCCTGCGTGTTTAATTATTGCAATATTTAAAGATAATTTTATAATCCGCGCACCTTCGAAATCAGACATCTGTGTAATGTTGTTTTTTGTTTTAAATACAGTAGTAGAATAATCTGAAACCGTTATTTTATAATATTTTCAAACGTCTTTATGTCGTCTGACGTAGTCGGTGCTTTCCACAAGTTTAAACTGGGTTTAGTGTTTTTTTTTTTTTTTTTATCTTTCACATACATGGAGATAAAAGCGGAATTTTAAATGCAAATTTAAATCCTGTGTAATTAACCGTCAATTACATGAAACTCCGGGGTTCCTGGAAATTTACGTATCCCCCTCTTCCCAAAAACGATTGGAAAAACGGGGGTGTTAAATTGGGTTTGATTAGTATTTCTTTCTTGAAATTCGCCAAAAAACATATTATATTCATTCTACTAATAGCTAGAACGTATTACCACCCCGGCTGGCGTTTTTTTAATAATCTACTTTTAAAAAACGTGTATTTTGGTGACTTATTTTCTATCTACCGTCCCCCGAATTCTCTTAAAGTAGTTCCGCCCAAGTTTCTTCAATTGAATTTGGACTGTACCACTATCGATGAATAGGAAAACTGAAGGAGGGGGGAGAGGGGGTGTATTAATATTATTATCACCTTTCCTTTGTATAACACGTACGTTTTAAAAACGTGTCAGGCATAGCATACCTCTAACCGAGACCAGCAAATGTATTACCTTTCATGCTGGAAAAGCTACACCGAAATGCTTAGAGTGTTTTTGTATTTTATTTCCCAGTCTTTTTATAGAACACATCCATCCCTTTTTTTTGGAGTACAGGTGGTAACGCCTGGTTTTTTGCAGCTGTTCCAACCTCCCCCTGACTTAGGAAACACAAAAACAGCTGCACAGCGATTTGCAAAAAGAGGCGATGGTATGTCAACTTCGGGGAATAAATATACAGGATCTAGCTTAGTGAAACATGGCTGAAGATTACTGGGAGTCCACAGCGGCCCTTGGAAAGCACTGACACCGAGTAAAGCATCCCTTTCGAGGGTAAGTTGCATGACATATACCGTTTATTTATATATTTATTTTGTTAAGCTACCGAAAAGGCGACTGCTAATATAAACCGCTTACTGTAAAAACAATGTCATGTTAATAATTATACGTGATGCACGCACACACACACACACACACACACAGAGCACATACTGTGCAATTGTCTACATGATGTACAATTAAACCTTGTGCATAGCTTTTAAACGTTTTTTCCCTTAGCGGTACATTGTGTTATTAGGCCGGTTATTATTAGAGCAGGTAGCCAAATTCTATTTTTAGACGTCAAAATTAGTAGCAGCTATTTCGTTGTGGGTGTATGCGTGTGTTCAGTGCCTTGCAGTCTAGCGATGTGTCCGCTTACCTCATTTAGAGCATAAGTCTATTTATAATAAGGTTACTTGAGCAGCTAAACACAGGGCAACATTATTATTATTATTATTATTATTATTATTATTATTATTATTATTATTATTATTATTATTATTATTACGCATTTTACACCCGCAGAGCTGTCATACTTTGTCAGTAGACATCGTCTATCTCCATATAAAGAAATGCTCCTGGCCAGACTGTTTCAGACTGCACCGGTCCGTTCAAATATTATAAAGTGCAATACGATTACACGCAGCATTTTATTTCCAGGCTTCAGTCTTAGAAAACAAAGGCACTCTTTTTTGTACATACGTATGGTAGTTTTTATTTTTTATTTATTGGGAATTGAGATGGATAGATGTTTGTTTTGCGTCTCCCCTTGTAAAGTGGTACTGAAAGATGACATGTCTGCATGCATTCCTGTACGCGGTCATGTGTGGCGGCGTGTGTGCTGTGTTTAAATACACGCGTACGACGCGATAGGCTGTGTCAGTCTTGCATCTTCTGTCTAGGATGCAGTGTTGATACTGCAGTTTAGTTTCGGTTTGGGGTGGGAAAGATTACATTATTTTCTCAACTTGTGACTGATTTGGGACAAAACTAAATGATGAATTATTTCATTGTAATTCTATTAGCTTTCTTTGGGAGTGTAACACAGACACACTGACACAGACACACACAGACAGACACACACACACACACAGACACACTGACAGACTGACACACACAGACAGACACACACACACACAGACACACACACACAGACACACACACAGACATACACAGACACACAGACACACATACATTGTGACTCACACACACACAGACAGACACACACACAGACAGACACACACACACACAGACACACACAGACACACAGACACACACACAGACACACACAGACACACACACACACACAGACACACATACAGACATACACAGACACAGACACACACAGACAGACACACACACACAGACACACAGACAGACACACACACACAGACACATACACAGACACACTGACACAGACACACACACACACACATTCTGAGACTCACACACACACACACACACACACACATTCTGAGACTCACACACACACACACACACACACACATTCTGAGACTCACACACACACACACACACACACACATTCTGAGACTCACACACACACACACACACACACACATTCTGAGACTCACACACACACACACACACACACAGTGGGACTCGCACACATTCTGATACTCAGAGTACCACAGCTTGTTTTAAATAGAAAGTGCATTGGACTGAATAGGCAAGAATTTGAAGTCAACCCCATTCTGAATAGTAATGTTTTTGCTTACAAATGACTGCGTAGCAGGCGTGTTAGTAAGACTCCCATTGCATAGCAATTTGACCCATTGCTGCTTTTACTTATAATAATAATAATAGACACACCTGAGCTTGTTACCTACAGACTGTGGCTAATCAAGCTGGTAGTAAAACCTGGAATGGATGACACTGCTTTACAACAGGAGTCTTGTATCCATCTCTGTACTGACATGCTTGTTAAACATGTAAAAATGATATATTATTTTATAGCTAACTCTTAAATCATCACTTTCTGAAGAATGTAAGCTGTTGATCAGTTTAGCAAGTTAATTTGTTCAATTAGATCAGGAGCGGTCAGAGCTGGTCCGAGAGCTGCAGGGGGTTCGTGTTGTGTTCCAAATTATCTCTCAATTATTTAATTGAACAAATTGCTACGGTACTTAAAAATGATGAGTTTACCTAGTCCAAATTAACATGTTCCCTCCCTCACTCCCTCACCCACCTAAGAGAAAGGGGGCTCCCTCCAGTCCAGGGCAGGCTTGAGGCACGGAGACTGAACTGCTCCCTCCCTCCCTCTCTCACCCCCCTAAGAGAAAGGGGGCTCCCTCCAGTCCAGGGCAGGCTTGAGGCACGGAGACTGAACTGCTCCCTCCCTCCCTCCCTCACCCCCCTAAGAGAAAGGGGGCTCCCTCCAGTCCAGGGCAGGCTTGAGGCACAGAGACTGAACTGCTCCCTCCCTCCCTCACCCCCCTAAGAGAAAGGGGGCTCCCTCCAGTCCAGGGCAGGCTTGAGGCACGGAGACTGAACTGCTCCCTCCCTCCCTCCCTCCCTCCCTCACCCCCCTAAGAGAAAGGGGGCTCCCTCCAGTCCAGGGCTGGCTTGAGGCATGGAGACTGAACTGCTCCCTCCCTCCCTCACCCCCCTAAGAGAAAGGGGGCTCCCTCCAGTCCAGGGCAGTCTTGAGGCACAGAGACTGAACTGTTCCCTCCCTCCCATACATATTCTGTCAGGGTCATTTCAATGTGTTTATCGAATACCAGGGTTGTTCAGCAAGTTTGGCTGTATTTATTATTATTATTATTATTATTATTATTATTATTATTATTATTATTATTATTATTATTATTTATTTCTTAGCAGACACCCTTATCCAGGGCGACTTACAATTGTTACAAGATATCACATTATTTTTTACATACAATTCCCCATTTATACAGTTGGGTTTTTAATGGAGCAATCTAGGTAAAGTACCTTGCTCAAGGGTACAGCAGCAGTGTCCCCCCACCTGGGATTGAACCCACGACCCTCCGGTCAAGAGTCCAGAGCCCTAACCACTACTCCACACTGCTGCCCCATACATAACAGATAATGCCACTGCTAAAGCATTCCTCCAGTAAGCTGTGGTTTTAAACCACTTCAGACCGGCTTTTCAGTGTATTCCCTGCGTGCTCGTTCCACATTCAAACCCCCAATGCCTTAGCTTACTCTCACAGTGTCGTTTCGGAGCCAAACTGACTCAAGCGTAAAGTCGCTCAGTAAATGGGCCACTTCAGCGATTTTCATGAGAGCTAACAGGTGTGACAATCCATCTTGGAATCGCCAGCTCCCCCTTCTGTCACATCAACTCGGACCCAGGACCCTCTCTCTCTCTCTTTCTCCTCTCTCTTTCTTTCTCTCCTCTCTTTTTCTTTCTCTCTCTCGTTCTTTCTCTTTCTCTCCTCTCTTTCTTTCTCTCCTCTCTTTTTCTTTCTCTCCTCTCTCTCTCCTCTCTCTCTCTCCTCTCTCTTTCTCTCATCTCTTTTTCTTTCTCTCTCTCTTTCTCTCGTTCTTTCTCTTTCTCTCCTCTCTTTTTCTTTCTCTCCTCTCTCTCTCTCTCTCTCTCTCTCTCTCTCCAAGGAACCGATAACTCACTGTTTTGAATAATTTATTAAAATGGTGTGTTTTCAGTTGATCAGTTACTAGTCAGGGTTGTGGTGTTTCACCTACAATTCCTGTCCTCCCAGTCTCCATGAATTTCTGCAGACCCACTCTCTTTCTCTCTCTGTGCCCTGCAAATAAGCTAGGCTTATGAGGAAGGAGTCTACTGCCAGCCCCCTGCTTGTGAGTCTTAGGTGTGCAGCGCCAGGCCTCGTTGCCTATGCTGAGTGGATTGGAGATGCCCTGATTTCTTCCTTTCTTTATTTCTTTGGGATTTTTTCTGGAAGGATGCAGAGCTGGCAGTAATCCGTTGTGTTATGTAATTTTAACAGACGTCACTGCCGAAGTCACTGAAACAGATTGAGACTGTTTTCCGCTAGCAGTTTTTTTTTTTTTTTTACTTCACAGCAGGGCAGAGATTGAGAATTCATTTTCTATGTGAATTTGAAAGAAAAACCGCTGTGTATGTAAATTGTCAAATTATATTTTCGTGCATAAGGGCCCATCGCTTATTCCCTGTTTTCAGTATTTTTTTGATGTGCAAGTCAGATCGATAATGAAATAAAAAGGGCCCACTGTCCTTAAGAGTTTCCCCACAGTAAAAGCACAGCACAGTGTAATAAAGCATGGTAAAGCACAGAGAGGTCTGGTAAAGCATAGGCAAGCATTGTAAAGCACAGAGAGGTCTGGTAAAGCATAGGGAAGCATTCTAAAGCACAGAGAGGTCTGGTAAAGCATAGGGAAGCATTGTAAAGCACAGAGAGGTCTACTAAAGCATAGGGAAGCATTGTAAAGCACAGAGAGGTGTGGTAAAGCATAGGGAAGCATTGTAAAGCACAGAGGTCTGGTAAAGCATAGGGAAGCATTGTAAAGCACAGAGAGGTCTGGTAAAGCATAGGGAAGCATTGTAAAGCATATTAAAAAACAAACCAGGGTAAACTAACCCTTATGAAAGTGCCCCATATGAAAATCATAGCACAGTGTACTAAGCCCACAGTTGTAAAGTGATGATGTCATGCTTATGGGCTGTTTAAGGTGAGATTGTGAATGAGCGTACATGTGAAACACGTTGAAAATATTCGCCTCAACAACATGACTAGGTAACCCATTCCATCCCCTCACCACTCTCTGTGTGAAGAAGAGTCTCCTTCAACAACATGACTAGGTAACCCATTCCATCCCCTCACCACTCTCTGTGTGAAGAAGAGTCTCCTTCAACAACATGACTAGGTAACCCATTCCATCCCCTCACCACTCTCTGTGTGAAGAAGAGTCTCCTTCAACAACATGACTAGGTAACCCATTCCATCCCCTCACCACTCTCTGTGTGAAGAAGAGTCTCCTTCAACAACATGACTAGGTAACCCATTCCATCCCCTCACCACTCTGTGTGAAGAAGAGTCTCCTTCAGCAACATGACTAGGTAACCCATTCCATCCCCTCACCACTCTCTGTGTGAGAAGAGTCTCCTTCAACAACATGACTAGGTAACCCATTCCATCCCCTCACCACTCTCTGTGTGAAGAAGAGTCTCCTTCCCTCTGTCCTCAGTCCACTTCATTTCCACACTGTGTGTCCTGTGGTCCAGGTTTCTGTGCTGCGCTGACAGTATTGTTTTGAGTTGACTATGTCAACTCCTTGTAAGATTTTAAAGACTTCAATCAAGTCCTTGCTGATTATCCTTTGCTTATTCAGTTCTTCCAGCCTCTCTTCGTATCTCAGCCCTTTAATCCCTTTGATTAGCCTGTCTGCTCTTCGCTGGACTCTCTCCAGGGACACAATGTCCCTTTTGGTCTTGTGACCGGAACTGGACACAGTATTCCAAGTGCGGTCTTACCAATGCATTACAGATCCCCATTATAGCCTCCTTGGATTTGAAGGCGAACGCTGTAGGAGTCTAGACTTAGTAGGATGAAGTTTGAAATCGAAGTTTGAAATCGGCAGGATCTGGTACCTATTGTCAGGTTTTGTTTCATATACAATTTCTTGGGACTTCAGGGATGGAAGTAAGACTCCCCAGAGCTGCTCAAACCTGCTGCCTTCCACACTGCAGCCCAGCGCTCTAACCACTGAGCTCCTCAAACCCGCTGCCTTCCACACTGCAGCCCAGCGCTTTCTTTATCTAACCACTGAGCTCCTCAAACCCGCTGCCTTCCACACTGCAGCCCAGCGCTTTCTTTATCTAACCACTGAGCTCCTCAAACCCGCTGCCTTCCACACTGCAGCCCAGCGCTTTCTTTATCTAACCACTGAGCTCCTCAAACCCGCTGCCTTCCACACTGCAGCCCAGCGCTTTCTTTATCTAACCACTGAGCTCCTCAAACCCGCTGCCTTCCACACTGCAGCCCAGCGCTTTCTTTATCTAACCACTGAGCTCCTCAAACCCGCTGCCTTCCACACTGCAGCCCAGCACTTTCTTTATCTAACCACTGAGCTCCTCAAACCCGCTGCCTTCCACACTGCAGCCCAGCGCTTTCTTTCTCTAACCACTGAGCTCCTCAAACCCGCTGCCTTCCACACTGCAGCCCAGCGCTTTCTTTATCTAACCACTGAGCTCCTCAAACCCGCTGCCTTCCACACTGCAGCCCAGCGCTTTCTTTATCTAACCACTGAGCTCCTCAAACCCGCTGCCTTCCACACTGCAGCCCAGCACTTTCTTTCTCTAACCACTGAGCTCCTCAAACCCGCTGCCTTCCACACTGCAGCCCAGCGCTTTCTTTCTCTAACCACTGAGCTCCTCAAACCCGCTGCCTTCCACACTGCAGCCCAGCGCTTTCTTTCTCTAACCACTGAGCTATTGAGGAATGCTCTGAACAGCCGCAGATCTGTGTCCAGATCGATATGAGAGCAGATTGAACTGAATGACTCCTGGCAGCCTCCGAGACGACGACTCAATCTGCAGCACTTGAGCTGTTAGCATCATTATCCCCTGAGCTGCAGAGAGATAATGTACCCTGCATCGCAATACACTGTACTGTACCCTGCATCTCCCACCATTGCACAAAATACTGCCTCCTTGTGCTCCGTCCTTCGGATGAAACATAAAACAAATGAGGTCCTATTGGAAGTGACTCTGCAGCAGCGGCAGCTGTTGATGATGCATAGTTCACACTCCTAGTCCCTGTAAGTTTTTTTGGATAGAAGAGTCTCCTGTTGCACCTGGAGTCACTTACAATTACGTCTCACCCGAAAGACGGAGCACAAGGAGGTGAAGTGACTTGCTCAGGGTCACACAGTGAGTCAGTGGCTGAGGTGGGATTTGAACCGGGGACCTCCTGGTTACAAGCCCCTTTTCTTTAACCACTGGACCACACAGCCTCCTGAGTCATTCATAATAATACCAGCAACCGGGCGATCACTGACAGTTGAGGGTATTCTCATTACAGGGAAGGCAATCCGACTCCCATTGCACAGCAGTTTCACCCATTCCAGCTTTTACTATGAACTTGTGAAGCCACGGTGTGTCTAGGTAACGAGCTCAGGTGTGTCTTAATAATCTCTTAGTAAAACCAGGAAACCAATCAAACATGTGCTTTTGATCTGATTTTTTTTTTCGCGCGGCAGCTAGGGAACTGGCCAATCAGAGGAGATTAGCCCTATCGCATCACGCGCTCCTGTCGCCACTGGTGTGAAAGGTAGCGTCGCAGCGATAATATAACTTTATCGCAGGACAAATCGCATCGCGTCTGGTGAGGACAGGCCTGAGATATTTGAGAGGGGGTGGGGGGCTATAAATAACCTTTTCACATGGCCCCGGTGGAATGCAGGGAGGGTGGGGGGTGGGGGGGGGGGGGCTGATGTTCTTTCCCTCGAAATGATTTGGGACAGTCCTGCTGTCATTGCTGTGAACTCCTGGGAGTCACACACTGGGCTGTTGTAGAATGTCTGTCAGGTATTCACCTCCCTCCTCTCATTCACTCTCGCTCTCTCTCTCTCTCACTCTCTCTCTCTCCTCCCCTCTTCTCCACTTTGCCCTCCTCTCTCTCTTTTCACCCTTCACTTCCTCTCATTTTCACTACTTGCTCTCTCCCCCTCTCTCTACCCCCTCTGTCTTGCTCTTTCGGTCTTCCCCCCCTCTCTCTCTCCCCTCTCTCTGTCCCCTCCCCCCTCTCTCTCTCCCCCCTCTCTCCCCCCTCTCTGTCCCCTCTCTCTCTCTCTCTCTCTCTCTCTCTCTCTCTCTCTCTCCCTCTCTCTCCCCCCTCTCTGTCCCCTCTCTCTCTCTCTCTCCCCTCTCTCTCTCTCTCTCTCTCTCTCCCCTCTCTGTCCCCTCTCTGTCCCCTCTCTCTCTCTCTCTCTCTCTCTCTCCCCCCTCTCTCCCCCCCCCTCTCTCTCTCTCTCTCTCTCTCTCTCTCCCCCCTCTCTCCACCCTCTCTGTCCCCTCTCTCTCTCTCTCCCCTCTCTCTCTCCCCCCTCTCTCCCCCCTCTCTCTCTCTCTCCCCTCTCTCTCTCCCCCCTCTCTCCCCCCCTCTCTGTCCCCTCTCTCTCTCTCTCTCTCCCCCCTCTCTCTCCCCCTCTCTCTGTCCCCTCTCTCCTCCCCCCCCCTCTCTCTCAATCCCTGGAGCCATTTCTCATTCCTTTCTCCCTCAGTCTCGTAATTGGTTTAGGTAACGTGCAGGTCACCCATCGCTGTGAGGCATTTCCTCGAGAGAGCCAGCGAGGGTCACAGCAGCTCAGACGTGGCGTTTGAACACACCCCTGTGTAGATTTGTTTTAATCCCCTGTGAAGTGGGTGTGTCGGAGGCAGTCGGGCGCACCTCTGTCACCCCAACAAAGCGTTTGTGCGGGAGTGCAAATTCACGTCAGTTTTTCGTGAAGTGTGTGGGAAACTCCACAGCAGCGTGCTTTCGATCTGTTAACGTAACTTTATTCAGCAGGTTCCATTCGACTTTATGTAGCAAAATGAGTTCATTCTGTAGGTTGATGGTAAACTTTTGGCCAGAGCTGTAGATTGTACTGTGCATAATCTGTTTGACAGATTATCTCCCTCTCCCTCTCCCTCTCCCTCTCCCTCTCTCTCCCTCTCTCCCTCTCTCCCTCTCTCTCTCTCTCTCTCCCTCTCTCTCTCTTGCTCTCTCTCTCGTCTCTCTCCCCCTCTCTCTCTCAAATTTAAATTCAAATTCAAATTCAAAAATGCTTTATTGGCATGACGAGAGCGCTCAGGTATTGCCAAAGCTTTTATAATACAAAACAGAAATAATAAAACAGAAATACAATTACAGAACATAAACACAAAAAACCATTGTTCCCTTCCCTTTGAACAATATAACTACCTCCCTCCCTCCCTCCTCATCACCAGTAACCCCTGGTCGTGTATGCAGGGTGTCACACACTGTCCCTCAGGTTGTGGCAGGCAGACACATACTGTGCTGCTAGATTTGCAGTTCGCTCCTCCTCTCCTAGAAGGATGGGGATTTTACTCGAATTGGAGAGGAGGTTAAACTCTGCCATTTGTTTTTTGAATTGGGGGATCTCTCCCATATCTCTGTGTATTTTGGGCAGGACAACAGGAAGTGCATTTCTGTCTCTACCTCTCCCAGATCACAGTGACAGCACAGCCTTTTTTCTTTGGCAATCCAGGTTTTTTTGTGCCGGCCAGTTTCGATGGCCAGGCTGTGGTCACTGAGTCTGTACTTGGTCAGGATCTGTCTATGTTTTGTGTTTTTGACCCTGACCAGATATTCTGCCAGGGTAAATTCTTTTTTTAGGGCCAGATAGCATTGTAATTTATTGTGTGATTCAATTTCGTTATTCCAATGTACTTTATAATTGTTTTCTCTCTCTCCCTCTCTCTCTCTCTCTCTCCCTCTCTCTCTCCCTCTCTCTTGCTCTCCCTCTCCCTCTCTCTCCCTCTCTCTCTCTCCCTCTCTCGCTCTCTCTCTCATCTCTCTCTCACTCTCTCTCTCTCTCTCTCTCTCTCTCTCTCTCTCTCTCTCTCTCTTGCTCTCTCTCTCTCCCTCTCTCTTGCTCTCTCTCATCTCTCCCTCTCTCTCTCTCTACCTCTCTCTCTCTTGCTCTCTCTCTCGTCTCTCTCCCTCTCTCTCTCTCTCTCTCTCTCTCTCTCTCTCCCTCTCTCTCTCTCTCTCTCGTCTCTCTCCCTCTCTCTCTCTCTTGCTCTCTCTCCCTCTCTTGCTCTCCTTCTCGTCTCTATCTCTCTCTCTTGCTCTTTCTCTCCCTCTCTTGCTCTCTCTCTCTCCCTCTCTCTTGCTCTCTCTCTCCCTCTCTCTCTCTCTCTCTCTCTCTCTCTCTCGTTCTCCGCGACGCAGGCTGATTGGACGGTGGCTGCCCCCTCAGCCCACCCTCCTCTCCCCCCCCCCTCCCAGCCCCCCCTCCCCCTGATGGACAGGATGAAGAAGATCAAGAGGCAGCTGTCCATGACCCTGCGGGGGAACCGGCCCACCGAGAAGAACCTGTCCGAACTGACTGAGCCGGTCAATACAGAGGACAGCGCGGCCAGCGACAACGGTGAGACAGAGCGGTCAATACACTGTCAATACGGACAGAGCGGTCAATATACAGGACAGCCAGGGACAACGGTGAGACAGAGCGGTCAATTAATAAATAGATTTAAGCAGTAGCTGTTTTAAGATTCGTGACTCGCGCGCCCTGAAGATCTACGTTTCTTCCCGGTAAGCCGTCTGTTTTTCAGTTTGTCGCCTGCAGTCTGATTTGCATGCCACCCGATTTGTATTATTTTTCATGAAAAAAGAAAAAAAATGCTTCTGTTTAATATCTGGAATGTGTTTTTTCGATCAGTTTTTGATTTCTTATTTTAATTTTCCTGCTGTTCTTTCTTCCCCCCTGCCTCTCTCTCTCTCTCTTTCTCTCCCTCTCTCTCTCTCTCTCTCGCGCTCTCTCTCCTCTGTTTGTCTGCCCATCCCTTTCCCTGTGTTACGGTTAATGTCCCTCTCTCTTTCTTTCTTTCTTTCTTTCTTTCTTTCTTTCTTTCTTTCTTTCTCTCTCTCTCTCTGTGATCTTTTGGTTTGTCCCTCCTGTTTTTTCTCACTCAATCTCTCCCACACCGTTTATCCTTTATAACTTCATAACCTTCCCTCTTCTCTCATTCTGCCTGTTACCTTCCATTCTCTCTCTGTCCTATCCTCTCTCTCTCTCTCTCTCTGTCCTATTCCATTCTCTCTCCCTCTCCCTCTCTTCTTTCTCTCATTCTCCCTCTGTCCTATTCTCTCTCTCCCCCCTCTCTCTCTCTCTCTCTCTATCTCTCTCTCTCTCTGTGTCCTATTCTACTCTCTCTCCCCCCACACTGTGTGTCTGTCTCCTCGTTTCAATCTGTGTGTGTCTGACACCCCCTCACTGGCTGTCGTGCCTCTCCCTGCCCTCCATCACACCTGCTTTGCCCCCCCCCGTACCCCTCTGTCACTCTCGTCTCTACCCTCTATCCCAAAACCCATATCCCAAACCCAAACCCTATTCCAAACCCACCCTACACACCTATCCCCTAACCTAACCTATCCCCCTCCTTATCTCCCTAACCAAACACCTTCCTTCTCCCTGCACCCCTCTCCCTGTCCCCCTGCTTCACCCTCTTCCTTCCTCCCTCCCTGCACCCCTCTCCCTGTCCCCCTGCTTCACCGGCTTCCTTCCTTCCTCCCTGCACCCCTCTCCCTGCCCCCCTGCTTCACCCTCTTCCTTCCTCCCTCCCTGCACCCCTCTCCCTGTCCCCCTGCTTCACCCTCTTCCTTCCTCCCTCCCTGCACCCCTCTCCCTGTCCCCCTGCTTCACCCTCTTCCTTCCTCCCTCCCTGCACCCCTCTCCCTGTCCCCCTGCTTCACCCTCTTCCTTCCTCCCTCCCTGCACCCCTCTCCCTGTCCCCCTGCTTCACCTGCTTCCTTCCTTCCTCCCTGCACCCCTCTCCCTGTCCCCCTGCTCCACCCGCTTCCTTCCTTCCTCCCTGCACCCCTCTCCCTGTCCCCCTGCTTCACCCGCTTCCTTCCTTCCTCCCTGCACCCCTCTCCCTGTCCCCCTGCTTCACCCGCTTCCTTCCTCCCTCCCTGCACCCCTCTCCCTGTCCCCCTGCTTCACCCGCTTCCTTCCTCCCTCCCTGCACCCCTCTCCCTGTCCCCCTGCTTCACCCTCTTCCTTCCTCCCTCCCTGCACCCCTCTCCCTGTCCCCCTGCTTCACCCTCTTCCTTCCTTCCTCCCTGCACCCCTCTCCCTGTCCTCCCAGAGCCCATGGTGAGGAATGGGAAGCCGGTCGGCTCCCACAGCATGCACTCCTTCCTGCACCAGTATGCGTCCAGCGCAGCCGCCTCTCTGCGCAAACCTCCCCTCCGTCGCCCGAACCGCACCGTGGGGCGCAGCCTGAGCTCCTACCTCAACCGCAGCAGCCGGCTAGGTGACTATGCCTAAAAACGAGACCAAATCGAGGTGTTGAAATATATATATATATATATATATATATATATATATATATATATTGTTTTGTGGTTCTTTACACAAGATCTCATAATCGTGCTAAGCATGTATTCAGAGCTTGTTACCTCCAAACACTGAGGCTAATCAAGCTCCTGGTAAAACCTGGAATGGGTGAAACTGCTGTGCAATAGGAGTCTTATTGCCGTCATGTATGTATGGATGTGTGCCTGAATACATCACTGTTATTTAGCCTGATGACTGCTACTTAATTGATATCATTTATAAAAGAACCAGAGGATGGGTTTTACATACAAGCTGTGCTCACAGAGCAGGGTGTTAAAGGGGAGGCTCATTCCTGCTGTGGTCTCACAGAGCAGGGTGTTAAAGGGGAGGCTCATTCCTGCTGTGGTCTCACAGAGCAGGGTGTTAAAGGGGAGGCTCATTCCTGCTGTGGTCTCACAGAGCAGGGTGTTAAAGGGGAGGCTCATTCCTGCTGTGGTCTCACAGAGCAGGGTGTTAAAGGGGAGGCTCATTCCTGCTGTGGTCTCACAGAGCAAGGTGTTAAAGGGGAGGCTCTCAGAGCGCTGGAGTGTTAAAGGGGAGGCTCATTCTCGTTGTGGTCTCACAGAAATCGTGCACGAGGATCTGAAGATGGGCTCGGACGGGGAGAGTGACCAGGCCTCGGCCACCTCTTCGGACGAGGTCCAGTCACCGGTCAGAGTGAGGCTGCGCAACAACCCTGCCCGCAAGATCTCCAGCGAGGTGAGCCCCCGGGCCACGGACTACAAAACAACATGGCGGCACCATGGCGCTCAGCACGGCCGCCATCTTGTTTTGTAGTTTTAAACGTGCTTTAACTACTTTTCCAAGAGACCCATTCTCAGTGTCTCAGTCAGGTGTGTCTGGGCATCTCTGACCCGTCTTGTCTCGATTCCCTCAGGACATTAACAAGCGTCTCTCCCTGCCTGTGGACATCCGGCTTCCAGATGGGTACCTGGAGAAGTTTGCTCTCAGCAGCCCCCCGTTTGACAAGCCCCTGAGCCGACGTCTCCGCAGGGTCTCTCTGGTACGTGCTGCACGGGAGGGACAGTACCCAGCTAGGAGCTTACTCTCCATTCAGTATCATGAACCTGGGGTCCCCGAGGGTCTCCCCTGGTAAAGGCACGGCCGCGTGGTGTGCAGGGGGGAGTCACACATTCGGGAGCGCAGGGGTCCCCGAGGGTCTCCCCTGGTAAAGGCACGGCCGCGTGGTGTGCAGGGGGGAGTCACACAGTCAGGGGAGAGCAGGGGTCCCCGAGGGTCTCCCATGGTAAAGGCACGGCCGCGTGGTGTGCAGGGGGGAGTCACACATTCGGGAGCGCAGGGGTCCCCGAGGGTCTCCCCTGATAAAGGCACGGCCGCGTGGTGTGCAGGGGGGAGTCACACAGTCAGTGGAGCGCAGGGGTCCCCGAGGGTCTCCCTTGGTAAAGGCACGGCCGCGTGGTGCGCAGGGGGGAGTCACACAGTCAGGGGAGCGCAGGGGTCCCCGAGGGTCTCCCCTGGTAAAGGCACGGCCGCGTGGTGCGCAGGGGGGAGTCACACAGTCAGGGCAGCGCAGGGGTAAGGCACTGTAGGTCTGGTGGCCTCGCTGTGGATCACTTCCTTTCCTTCTAAGCTTTGTTTAATCTCCGACTTCAACAGCTCAGCATTACGAGGGCGGTTTGTGTGCCAGTCAGATCGCAGTATTGGAATGGAGTGTGGACGCTCTCGGATGGACAATAACGTCTCTTTTGGTTTTGTCTCATTTCCCCGCAGTCTGAGATCGGGTTCGGGAAGCTGGAGACGTACGTGAAACTGGACAAGCTGGGAGAGGTAGGACAGAGACTGGGGACACTGGGGAGACTGGGGACACCGATGCAGACAAGCGAACATGTTCTACTAGATTTGTGTTTATTAGGTCAAGATGTTTTATCCTCTCTGAACTGCCTCCCTCTGCTCTGTACTGATGGAGAAGAGAAAGAGAGGCTCTTATACTCTCTGAACAGCCTCCCTCTGCTCTGTGCTGGTGGAGCAGAGAAAGGGAGGCTCTTACACTCTCTGAACAGCCTCCCTCTCCCCAGACGCTGACCTGTCCAATTCTTTAAGTGCACTGTGTTCTGAAGGCATGGGTCTCCTCTCTCCCCTCTCTCCCCCAGGGCACCTACGCCACAGTGTACAAGGGAAAGAGCAAGCTGACTGATAACCTGGTGGCGCTGAAAGAGATCAGGCTGGAGCACGAGGAGGGGGCTCCCTGCACGGCGATCAGAGAGGGTGGGTGTCGCTCGGCCAAGCACTGGGCGCGTTCAGGAAGTGAGCCGCTCAGAGCAGAGTATGGAGCAGAGTAGGGCAGCAGTGTGGAGTAGTGGTTAGGGCTCTGGACTCTTGACCGGAGGGTCGTGGGTTCAATCCCAGGTGGGGGACACTGCTGTTGTACCCTTGAGCAAGGTACTTTACCTAGATTGCTCCAGTAAAAACCCAACTGTATAAATGGGTAGTTGTATGTAAAAATAATGTGATACCTTGTAACAATTGTAAGTCGCCCTGGATAAGGGCGTCTGCTAAGAAATAAATAATAATAATAATAATAATAATAAGAGTGAACGGAAATATTCTCGCTCTCTGCTGCTCGGTTCCTGAACGCTCCCTCTGCTTCGTCACGCTGGTTTGATGCTCAGGGTTCCTCTTGGGTCCGGAAAACACATGCAGGATCGTACACTGTGTCCATTAGGGTGTTTAAAATTCCTCTTTGCTTAAAGAGATTTCACGCCTTTACAATGCTTCCCTATGCTTTACCACACCTCTCTGTGCTTTACAATGCTTCCCTATGCTTTACCAGACCTCTCTGTGCTTTACAATGCTTCCCTATGCTTTACCAGACCTCTCTGTGCTTTACAATGCTTCCCTATGCTTTACCACACCTATCTGTCCTTTACAATGCTTCCCTATGCTTTACCAGACCTCTCTGTGCTTTACAATGCTTCCCTATGCTTTACCAGACCCATCTGTGCTTTACAATGCTTCCCTATGCTTTACCAGACCTCTCTGTGCTTTACAATGCTTCCCTATGCTTTACCAGACCTCTCTGTGCTTTACAATGCTTCCCTATGCTTTACCACACCTCTCTGTGTTTTACAATGCTTCCCTATGCTTTACCAGACCTCTCTGTGCTTTACAATGCTTCCCTATGCTTTACCAGACCTCTCTGTGCTTTACAATGCTTCCCTATGCTTTACAAAAACAGAAAGCTGCATGGCTGATGAATAAGGTTTCTCAGTGATGTGACGTGGATTACAGAAGACTGGAAAATGGGCAGACTATAATTGTGTTTATAAGATTTCCGTGTTTTTTTTTAAAAAATTTTTCTTCTGCCAGTCTCATTGCTGAAAGACTTGAAGCACGCCAATATCGTGACTCTGCACGACATCATCCACACAGAGAAATCCCTGACGCTGGTGTTTGAGTATCTGGTGAGTCTTCCAATCATCGCTTTTAAAGGTAGCACATAGAGCTATGACAAATAAATTAGCATTCGTTAACTGTATGGAAAACTCCAAAGCGCTGGTGTGCAATTCAATATGTTAACGTCACATGATTCAGCAGCTTTCATTCCACTTTATGAAGCAAAACGAGTTCATTCTATATGGGGATGCTAATAATAATAATAGTGGTATAGTGGTTAGGGCTCTGGACTCTTGACCGGAGGGTCGTGGGTTCAATCCCAGGTGGGGGACACTGCTTGAGCAAGGTACTTTACCTAGATTGCTCCAGTAAAAACCCAACTGTATAAATGGGTAATTGTATGTAAAAATAATGTGATTTCTTGTAACAATTGTAAGTCGCCCTGGATAAGGGCGTCTGCTCAGAAATAAATAATAATAATAATAATAATAATAATGTCTTTGTTTCGCGTTTTTAGGATAAGGATCTCAAGCAGTATTTGGATGACTGTGGCAACTGCATCATGATGCACAATGTGAAGGTAAGGCTTTCAGTTTCACTGTAATTGAATCTTGATTGATACCATTGGCTGGTTTCCCTACTCTCTCGCCACGAATGCAGACGATCAGGGCTCTTTTGCACAGCGGTTAACGCTCGTTTCTGATGGCTCTGTCTCTCCCAGCTGTTTCTGTTCCAGCTCCTGAGAGGGCTGGCCTACTGCCACAGCAGAAAAGTCCTGCACCGAGACCTCAAACCGCAGAACCTGCTGATCAACGAGAGAGGGGAGCTCAAACTGGCCGACTTCGGTAAGGGGATTGTCTGTCTGTCTGCCGGTCTGCCTGCCTATCTGCCTGCCTGTCTGTCTGTCTCTGTCTGTTTGTCTGTCTGTGCCTGTCTGGGGTTACAATATGACTCCGTGGACACTAGGACAGTTTGGGACATTTCAGTCTTTTCAGCTCACACTGCAATGCATTCTGGTACGTTCTCAGCAGGACTACACTTACCAGAATGCATTGGGGTACGAGTTAAAAAGTGAACTGTCCCAAACTGTCCTAGTGTACATGGAGTCATGTGGTAACCCTCTGTCTGTCTGTCTGTCTGTCAGGGGTGCTACGATGCACTGAGGATCATACTGTTAGAAGACCCTCACACTCTGTCTGTCTGTCTGTCTGTCAGGGTTGCTACGATGCACTGAGGATCATACTGTTAGAAGACCCTCACACTCTGTCTGTCTGTCTGTCTGTCAGGGGTGCTACGATGCACTGAGGATCATACTGTTAGAAGACCCTCACACTCTGTCTGTCTGTCTGTCTGTCAGGGGTGCTACGATGCACTGAGGATCATACTGTTAGAAGACCCTCACACTCTGTCTGTCTGTCTGTCTGTCAGGGTTGCTACGATGCACTGAGGATCATACTGTTAGAAGACCCTCACACTCTGTCTGTCTGTCTGTCTGTCAGGGGTGCTACGATGCACTGAGGATCATACTGTTAGAAGACCCTCACACTCTGTCTGTCTGTCTGTCTGTCAGGGGTGCTACGATGCACTGAGGATCATACTGTTAGAAGACCCTCACACTCTGTCTGTCTGTCTGTCTGTCAGGGGTGCTACGATGCACTGAGGATCATACTGTTAGAAGACCCTCACACTCTGTCTGTCTGTCTGTCACTGCTGAAGTCTAGCTCCCTGGTAACGCTGTGTCTGTCTGTCTGTCCCCTCTGCAGGTCTGGCCCGTGCCAAGTCCATCCCCACGAAGACGTACTCAAACGAGGTGGTGACGCTGTGGTACCGGCCCCCCGACATCCTGCTGGGATCCACCGACTACTCCACCCCCATAGACCTGTGGTGAGACCAGTACAGACCAGTACAGACCAGTGTAGAACACACAGACTACTCCACGCAGATAGACATGTTGAAAGAGGACCCAGTCACACTAGTACAGGGTACACACACACACACACACACACTGAGACATGCACACTAATACACACACACTGTCACACACTAACACACACACTGAGATACACACACTGAGACATCCTCACACACACACACACACTGAGACATCCTCACACACACACACACACTGAGACACTAACACACACACACACTGAGATACACACACTGAGACATCCTCACACACACACACACACTGAGACATCCTCACACACACACATACACACAGACTGAGACACTAACACACACACACTGAGATACACACACTGAGACATCCTCACACACACACATACACACAGACTGAGACACTAACACACACACTCTGAGATACACACACTGAGACATCCTCACACACACACACACACTGAGACATCCTCACACACACACACACACACACTGAGACATCCTCACACACACACACACACACACACACACACTGAGACATCCACACACACACACTGAGACATCCTCACACACACACACTGAGACATCCTCACACACACACACTGAGACATCAACACACACACACTGAGACATCAACACACACACACACACACACACACACGTTTGCATTCCTATATTTGTGGGGACTTCTCATTGACACTCACTATATTTTTATTGACTATTTCTAACTCCTGTCACACAAAACTCCACTTAAGGCAATTTTTTTTTTTTTTTATATAAATATTTAGTTCTTAAAAAGTTTTACAAAGTGGCGCTGTCCCCACAACGTCGTTTTTTCAGGAGTTACTATCTTGGTGGGGACATTTTCTCCAAATTTTGTCCGCACATTGATAGTAATACCTGCCCACACACATACGCACACACACACACACACACACCAGTACAGATTCAAACCAGTACAGGGACATTACTGAGAACCCAGTCCCACCAGTACAGGAAACGTGCGCGAGAGCAGCTTGACTATAGATAGCAACCTTTGGAGACACCCAGAAAGACCTGCATGATAGTTAGCAGAGCCCCGGCAGCGATGGTGCTCCACTAACCCCTGCCCTGTGCTTGCAGGGGGGTTGGCTGTATATTCTACGAGATGTCCACTGGACGGCCGCTGTTCCCTGGCTCCACTGTGGAGGAAGAGCTACACTTTATCTTCAAGCTGCTGGGTAAGCACAGGGATGGGAATGAGACTGCACAGCAGTCTGATCCAGTCCTGGTTTCACTAGGAGTTTAATAATCAGACACACCTGAGCTTGTTAGCTAGACACACTGGGGGCTGATCAAGCTGGTAGTAAAACCTGGAATGGGTGACACTGCTGTGCAATAGGAGTCTTATTCCCATCCCTGAGATACATAGTCTCTGAATTAAGGTCAGTGTTTCTGTTTAATATATTGACAAAGATTGAAACGTTTGCCATTGAATTTAGCTCAGTACTGGTGTTGAAAGACTTTGAGAAAGACTTCTAATCGAAAAATACGTTGAGGTGGTCTTCAGTATTTCGAAATTCAGCAGCTATGGAAAAGAGAGAGAGAGAGAGAGATAAGCGGAGTCTGTTTTTGTATTATTAAATTGCCCAGCAGGGCGTTCTAGCTGGAAGGGAAACGCAACGTTTTTGAAAAACTAAAATCTCTAAAACAGTTTGCCTGGGATAGAGGCGGTTCTTGATAAAAGCATTTTGTTTATTATTATTATTTATTTCTTAGCAGACGCCCTTATCCAGGGCGACTTACAGTCGTAAACAAAAAATACATTTCAAGAATCACAGTACAAGTAATAATACAATTAAGAGCAAGATAAATACAATGACTTTGGTTCTAGCAGGTGTGACAAAATACGATTCAGTAACGGAGCAGATAACAGTGTCAGTGATGGTTACATCAGGATATAATTAAATACAAAATATGTTGTATTTAAACAAAAAATGTTTATCCCCTTGCTCTCTCTACCGCCCCCTCTTCATTTCACAGGAACCCCAACCGAGGAAACCTGGCCAAGAATCACCTCAAACGAGGACTTCATATCCTATAACTACCCCAAATACAGACCCGATTCACTCTACAACCACGCGCCCAGGTAAATGGTTAAGGATCTTGATACCAGGAGGCTCCGGGTTCAATCCCGGCCAGCCACTGACTCCCTGCGCGAGTCACTTCACCTCCTTGTGCTCCGTCCTTCGGATGAGAAACAAACGAGGTCCTGTTGGAAGTGACTCTCCAGCAGCAGGTGTGATGTGTAGTTCACACTCAAATCGCTTTGGATAAAAATGTGTTAATTCTATAGGGAGATGCAAAACCTTTGGCCAGAGCTGTACAGAGCAGATCACAGTCCTCGTGTTTGATTTGAATGATGTCTGTCTTTTTTTGTCTCCCAGACTTGACGGCGATGGTGTAGATCTGTTATCCAGACTTCTCCAGGTGAGCCACACTGCTGTCAATTCCAACACTGATCAAAATTCACAGGATTCTAAGTGAGCTTCTGTTTTGTTAGTCATTAAAATGGCTTCAAATGAAAGCAGTTCACACAGTTATGTCTAAAATAATCAATTTGTTCAGAATCTTTCTGCATCACCAATGTGAGAGTAAAGGGCAGCAGTGTGGAGTAGCGGTCAGGGCTCTGGACTCTTGACCGGAGGGTCGTGGGTTCAATCCCAGGTGGGGGGACACTGCTGCTGTACCCTTGAGCAAGGTACTTTACCTAGATTGCTCCAGTAAAAACCCAACTGTATAAATGGGTAATTGTATGTAAAAATAATGTGATATCTTGTAACAATTGTAAGTCGCCCTGGATAAGGGCAACAGCTAAGAAATAAATAATAATAATAATAATAATAATAATAATAATAATAATAATAATAATAATGATAAAGATGAGATCAATCAGATTATGAATTAGTCTCCCCTTCTAGAACTATCGTACAAAGCTGTGTTCAATTTTTTTGACACGTGGGTACTATCAAATTGAATATTGTCTAGATATTTAGTAAGATATATATTGTTTTTTGCTCCGCAGTTTGAAGGCAGGAATAGAATTTCGGCAGAGGCTGCGATGAAACATCTTTACTTCCACTCGCTGGGAGAGAGGATCGTCAGACTGCCCGACAGTGAGTCTGTCTGTCCGCCTGCGTCTCTCTGTCTGTGTCCAAGGCACATTTCAAGTGCTTAAGCTCTCCATTAACTTCATTGAACCAGTTATGTGTTCAATTGGACGTGTTTAATATTTTTTTCAGGGTCTTTTACAGTTGATGATTGACTCAAGGTACATGACCTGTGAAACATTTTGATACCAGCGGCGGAGCGACTAATCTGACAAACAGGAGCCTCGTTTTTCAACGGTTCACTGTTTTCTTGTCTACATGAAAGGTCCATAATGTTGTTTAACCCTAACACTCTCTCTCTCTCTCTCTGTCTCTCTTTTTCTCTCGCTCTCTCTCTCTCTCTCCTGCTCCTTCCTCCCTCCCTCCCTTCCTCTCTCCCTCCCTCCCTCTCCTGCTCCCTCCCCTGCTCCCTCTCTCTCTCTCTCTCTCTCCTGCTCCTTCCTCCCTCCTTCCCTCTCTCTCTCCTGCTCCCTCCCTCCCTCCCTCTCCCTCTCCCTTTCTCCCTCTCCTGCTCCCTCCCCTGCTCCCTCTCTCTCTCTCTCTCTCTTTCTCCCTCTCCTCCTCCCTCCTTCTCTCTCTCCCTCCCCTGCTCCCTCTCTCTCTCCTGCTCCCTCCTTCCCTCCCTCTCCCTCTCCCTTTCTCCCTCTCCTGCTCCCTCCCCTGCTCCCTCTCTCTCTCTCTCTCTTTCTCCCTCCCCTGCTCCCTCTCTCTCCCTCCCTCTCGCTCTCTCCCTTTCTCCCTCTCCTGCTCCCTCCCTCTCTCTCTCCCTCCCCTGCTCCCTCTCTCTCTCTCTCCCTCCCTCTCTCTCTCTTTCTCCCTCTCCTGCTCCCTCCCTCTCTCTCTCTCTCCCTCCCTCTCGCTCTCTCCCTCTCCCTCTCCTGCTCCCTCCCTCCCTCTCTCTTTTCTCAGCTACTTCAATATTTGCACTAAAGGAGATCCAACTGGAGAAGGATCCAGACTTCCGAACGACTTCCATACCCGACTCAGGTGAGCCCTGCAGACTATCACAATGCTGTGGCTACTAACCCTATAGCTCTCCTCTCCTCCTCTCTCCATGGCACAACGTTAAAGGTTAAAAATCCATAGGGTCCCCGAGGGTCTCCCCTGGTAAAGGCACGGCCGCGTGGTGTGCAGGGGGGAGTCACACAGTCAGGGGAGCGCAGGGGTCCCCGAGGGTCTCCCCTGGTAAAGGCACGGCCGCGTGGTACGCAGGGGGGAGTCACACAGTCAGGGGAGCGCAGGGGTCCCCGAGGGTCTCCCCTGGTAAAGGCACGGCCGCGTGGTGTGCAGGGGGGAGTCACACAGTCAGGGGAGCGCAGGGGTCCCCCAGGGTCTCCCCTGGTAAAGGCACGGCCGCGTGGTACGCAGGGGGGAGTCACACAGTCAGGGGAGCGCAGGGGTCCCCGAGGGTCTCCCCTGGTAAAGGCACGGCCGCATGGTACGCAGGGGGGAGTCACACAGTCAGGGGAGCGCAGGGGTCCCCGAGGGTCTCCCCTGGTAAAGGCACGGCCGCATGGTGTGCAGGGGGGAGTCACACAGTCAGGGGAGCGCAGGGGTCCCCGAGGGTCTCCCCTGGTAAAGGCACGGCCGCGTGGTGCGCAGGGTGGAGTCACACAGTCAGGGGAGCGCAGGGGTCCCCGAGGGTCTCCCCTGGTAAAGCACCTGTCCAAACCAGACCAGAAGTTAAGTCTCAATGTAACGTATCAAATTAAGTCCAGCTTCTGTTGTTTTTAATTCATTTGATACTCAGCGCGTTGAAAGAACCGCATACTCCCGCGGGGTGGCTCCCCGGGGTTACATATCGGATCAGGTCAACCTCTTAAAACCAGAGACACAAGAAATCTAACAAGTTAAACCCCAGGAGCAGGGCACTGAGCACAGGCTAACCTCACTGTCTCCATCTCGCAGTCGACTTGAAGATCCAGGTTGAAGATGTTGAATTTTGAGTGGTGTTGGAGCAGGTATTTGAAGGCCTTGTTCAGCCTGCAGATGTGGGGGTGGGGGTCTGCCTGTCTGTCTGTCTGTCTTATTTTGCTGATTCTTTTGAGGGCGGGGGGGTTAAAAAAATGTACGAGCAAGGGAGTAGTGCTGGGGGGGGGGTCGCTGCTCTTACTTCACATGTAGAATACTGAACGGTTTTGCTCCTGTTAATATATGGAGATAATAGCGACCCCTTGCTTCTAAATACAGCACTACACCACTGTGTATGAGGAACTGTTTTTAGTGTCCCCATGCTTTGTCTTGGATTTCCCGATGGCTGGACACAAAGTCACAAAGGCTGTTGATCTGTAACCCTCGCTGCTGGAATTCTTTGATAAAACCCAGATGAAGGCCTTAGATGATTGGCTTATGTTTATACAGCAGCCTCAAACTAGGTCTCCCGGTCTCCAGGAACCAGGTTTCAAGCCTCTGTTCCTGAAATTTCAGATTCTATGTGGTACGATTTCACGAGAAACCCAGACATCTTCGTTTTAGGAATATTAATTGGTTGTTAACTTAAAATAATCAGCAGAAATCTCTCCCCTCTCTCTCTCTCCTCTCTCTCAGTGTTTGGAAACCCATGCATGCTGTTCATTTCCTGCTTGCTAAGGCGTTGATTTCTTTTCTCTCTCTTTTTTGTGTTTGTTTGTTTGATTTTTCCCCGTCCTTCCCAATAGTATCTTCCTCTGACACTGGCACTGAGTATTTCCAGTCGTCCAATCAGATTCGAGCTGGCAACGAGCATGCGCTCTGCTCGTCCTAAAGCTGCATCCTCATTGGCTGAAACCAAGCGCCAGCTCTGGTAAACGTTCTCTTGTTTTGACGTGATTGGTTGTTGCATGTTTGGTGGTGGGGGGGGGGGGGGGGGGGTTGTTTTTCATTGGCCAAGGGGGTTTTGCAGTGCTGACTGGTTCAAGGTTTTGTTTCATTTCTTTTTGGACCAATCGGATTCCTGTTGCTAGGAAGGATGTGCAAAAAAAATAAAAAATTGCTGAAATCAGCATTGATTGGTTGTTGAAACTTGCCATCTGAACAGCTTGAGAGATTAGTTCAATTATCTCCCCTTACAGAGTCATCGTCTTTCATAGTAACTAAACGAAACACTTGCAGGAGGCAGTGTGGTCCAGTGGTTAAAGTCCAGGGCTTGTAACCAGAAGGTCACAGGTTCAAATCCCATCCTGCCACTGACTGACTCGCTGCGTGTGACCCTGAGCAAGTCACTTCAACTCCTTGTGCTCCGTCCTGCAGATGAGATGTTAAATCAATGTCCTATTGGAAGTGACTCTGCATATAATGCACAGTTCACAGCCTGCTTCTGTAAAGCGCTTTGTGATGGTCCACTATGAAAGGCGCTATATAAAAATAGATATATATTATTGACCGTTTTCAGGAGGGGAGTCACACAGTCAGGGGAGCGCAGGGGTCCCCGAGGGTCTCCCCTGGTAAAGGCACGGCCGCGTGGTGCGCAGGGGGGAGTCACACAGTCAGGGGAGCGCAGGGGTCCCCGAGGGTCTCCCCTGGTAAAGGCACGGCCGCGTGGTGTGCAGGGGGGAGTCACACAGTCAGGGGAACGCAGGGGTCCCCGAGGGTCTCCCCTGGTAAAGAAAGGCAGACCACGCGGCCGTGCATCTGTGTGCTGGGGATCGCTACATTGAGAGAACATCATAGGACAAAAGTTATGTTTGAGTGATCACCACAGGGACAGCAATAAGACTCCTATTGCACAGCAGTGTCACCAATTCCAGGTTTTACTCCACGCTGGATCAGCCACAGTGTGTCTAGCTAACAAGCTCAGGTGTGACTTATTATTAAACTCCTGGTAAAACCAGGAATGGATCACACTACTGTGCAGCGGGAGTCTTATTTCTCTCCCTGTGCCTGTGTTTTTATGTAAGCACACTGTATAAAGACTCTTTTTTCTTTTCTCTTTCCTCCCCAGCGACCTCCAGCAGCAAGCTGAGGAGACAAAGTATGCTGTTTTAAGAAAATGAAATAGAAAAAAAAAGATTATTATTATTATTATTATTATTATTATTATTATTATTATTTGAATTGTGTGTTATGTCGAATTCTGTTTTGGAACTCATGTTTAGGATTCTTTTTCGGAACTCCAGACCCGATGACATCACGGTTAAAGGACAGCCCCCACCCCGCCCCCTTTTCCTGTACTAGAAACTGGAATGCAAAGAAAGGATAACGTTTTTTTGATCATGGTTTTAACATTCATTTTATTTTTTAATTGTAGATGTACATGATGTTGTGTTGTGTTTTTTTTTTGTACAGGAGAAAATGAAGTAGACCTTTTTACCTTCATCATAGCACAGTAACTTGATTAGCCAGTCTTTCCAATAAATTTGATTTTAGCTTCGGAAAGTGACACGCGGGCTGTATTGGTCTTCCGAGAGAGTGAAATATGCAGCTCGGTTGTTAGCTGTCAGTGTTAGTTTGGATCTGGGTTCAACTACAGTTTGTGAAATGACAATTACAACGCGTTATGCAGCAGGAATTCATTATCGTTACAGTGACACTAAAAGTGACAGAAGCCAGTACCCACTCTAACAATTACAATTACGCAGATGTGGCAGTTGCAATATATTTGCAATTAATTACGAATTGCACACTTAAAATTGGAATCCACACCATAACATTTAAAACACTATTTATTATTTTTAACTGGGACCTGCCAGTGCAGGTTTGAAATCCTTCGTTTCTGTTTTATTTATTGTATTGGTTTAATAAAAAGTGTGTGTGTGCGTGCAGATAGGCTTAGTCAGTTTAATACCGGTACGTCAGAACAGAACACTGAATTTCGAAAGAGTTCCTGCAGACTAGAGGGGTGTGTTAATATTTGTATATTGTGGCTGAAATAGTTTCCCCTTTAAGTGGTGTTCTTACATTCCATCCACATGTGGAGATGGTTTGAAGAATACACAGTGCTGACAGAGACGTCAAACCCAGTTTGGGATGGCTCCCTTAGTTACTGGTTTTGCTGGCTGCAGTGTGGAAGGCAGCGGCTTCGAGTAGCTCAGTGGTTGGAGAGAGAAAGAAAGCAAGCACTGGGCTGCAGTGGGTTTTAGTAGCTCGGTGGTTAGAGTGCTGGGCTGCAGTGTGGAAGGGAGCGGGTTCAAGTAGCTGTCTGTTGTCCGATTCAGCACTAGTGCCAGTGCCATATTAACAGTAAGATGCTACTGTGGTCAAACCTTGGGACTGAAATTCAATGTGCAACACTCTGCAGTCTATGGTCTCTATAATGTAGCAAATGACTCCTATCTACAAATCATATTATTACAAGAACTGGTGTTATTTACAAGCTGGTCGGTGGGGGGCAGGGGGGGGGAGAGTGAATGCAATAATGGTGTTGAGAAGCAGCTGTATTATTTACCAAACTCAAATGAACGTATTTTGCTGTATAGAATTGTGAGGCGAATCATCTTTTGAAGCAGTTCAATTTGCGATGAATGCGTTTTGATGTTTTTGCACAGAGTACGAAAAATAAAGCAGGTTATTTTAAAAAAAAAAAAAGGAAAAACAAGTGTATTTATTAATCAAAAAATTAAGACCACGCGATCATCCACACTCAGGGTGTTTAATGCTTCCACAAATACAGGTGAACCGAACTGAAATCCTTTATCTGTTCTAAGAGCAGCGCGTTTAAAAAGGCTGTTGCGTTGAAGTTTCTATTTGTGGGAAGATTTTAAATGATCTTTATAACCCCCGTCCCAGCTCTTGTCTTCCATATCTTTTGCAATAACACCCCCCCCACACTTCAGCCAATATTACAGCTGCCCCCCCTTACCCCCCCCCCCCCCCTCTCCGAACCCTTCAAGTCAGATGGTAGCTTCTGTTGATTTTACATCAAGAACACGTGTATGTTTATTTTTGGAAATGTTAATGGTATGCAAGCTGTAAAATATATTAAAGGTAACTATTAAAAATATATATGTTTGAATGAATTTACTGTATTTATTTTTTTAATGTATTGATTATCAAGACCACTCCATTGTTGCCAAGGTGATACGAAACTAAAAAGGAAGGGCTTCAGATTTTGTGGAGGTGCTAGCTGACGAACATGGTGTTCAAGCTGTCAGCACAAACAGTAAAGCCGAGGGAACACGAAGCCACGTTTTCAGGAACAGCGTTGTCTTGAAACCTGGTTCCAGGAGACCCCTGGGAGACCTATTTTGAGGTTTCTGTATCAAACCCCCCAAGTCTCCCGTGGTGTGCCCTGCAGCAGCCTGAAACCTAGTCTCCTGAAACCAACTTCCAAGCCACAAGGTGACTCAGTGTTCCCTCAGCTTAAGAAATAGATTGAAAGTGTAGAAGGGATTTTTAACACTCAAACTGAATATGAAAGGTTACTTAGTTACATAAGCACACGTGGTAGCAGTTCACGGTAAGTCAAACCAGGTGGTTTCCATAGCGACATGCCGTCGCTCACAGTGATGTGCAACACTTTGCATCAATCGGTTTTGTTGCCAGTTCACTGTGACTTCGCCTGTTAAAAGCTTCACAAGGACATCTACGATGGGATGAGGCTGCCACTGGTAGCATGGGACCAGTCTGCTAATTAAAGCCTTCTCACATGATCTTCAGTGGCACCACAGTGGGAATGCTATTGACAGTGAAATGGAGCTCTTTCCTATAGACCTCTATACAGCTCTGCAGTGTTGAGATCTCTTTCCTATAGACCTCTATACAGCTCTGCAGTGTTGAGAGGGGAGCTCTCTTTCCTATAGACCTCTATACAGCTCTGCAGTGTTGAGAGGGGAGTTCTCTTTCCTATAGACCTCTATACAGCTCTGCAGTGTTGAGAGGGGAGTTCTCTTTCCTATAGACCTCTATACAGCTCTGCAGTGTTGAGAGGGGAGCTCTCTTTCCTATAGACCTCTATACAGCTCTGCAGTGTTGAGATCTCTTTCCTATAGACCTCTATACAGCTCTGCAGTGTTGAGAGTGGAGTTCTCTTTCCTATAGACCTCTATACAGCTCTGCAGTGTTGAGAGGGGAGTTCTCTTTCCTATAGACCTCTATACAGCTCTGCAGTGTTGAGAGGGGAGTTCTCTTTCCTATAGACCTCTATACAGCTCTGCAGTGTTGAGAGGGGAGTTCTCTTTCCTATAGACCTCTATACAGAAAAAAAGCCATGACACAAACCACAGCGACACACATCCTTGTGCGACCCTACACGCTAATGATCTCAAAAACCAGTGTCTTGTATGAGAATATTGTGTTCAGTTCTGGTCACCTCGTTACAAAAAGGATATTGCTGCTCTAGAAAGAGTGCAAAGAAGAGCAACCAGAATTATCCCGGGTTTAAAAGGCATGTCGTATGCAGACAGGCTAAAAGAATTGAATCTATTCAGTCTTGAACAAAGAAGACTACGCGGCGATCTGATTCAAACATTCAAAATCCTAAAAGGTATAGACAATGTCGACCCAGGGGACTTTTTTGACCTAAAAAAAATAAACCAGGGGTCACAAATGGAGATTAGATAAAGGGGCATTCAGAACAGAAAATAGGAGGCACTTTTTTACACAGAGAATTGTGAGGGTCTGGAACCAACTCCCCAGTAATGTTGTTGAAGCTGACACCCTGGGATCCTTCAAGAAGCTGCTTGATGAGATTCTGGGATCAATAAGCTACTAACAACCAAACGAGCAAGATGGGCCGAATGGGGCCTCCTCTCGTTTGGAAACTTTCTTATGTTCTTAACAGTAACACAAAAAAACAAAATGTGTGCTTGCAACAGGGTTTTGACATCACATCCTGTGCTTTAGGTCACACCACTTTTTGCTGGCGACATTTTCAACATGTTTGTTTAGCTGTTGTGTCTTCTCTTTAGAAACCACCCCATACTGGAGAAAGTGCTACATGAGCTGTATGTACCCTAAAACCAGCTTAGCTGTTACAGCAATATCCTTTTACCTGGAATTAATAATATTAACAATAATAATAAATCAAATATGACAAATAAACAATATTGTGTTTTCACCCATTTATTTAATCATCACTTCCAAAATAATTAACAAGTTTAATATACAGCTCTGCAGTGTTGAATGGAGCATCTTCAATAGAAACACTACAAGAAACTTCATAAATTCAACGGCAAGCGTTTCCACTAGAAGTCTTTGTCAAGGCATTTGATCAGACTTCTCGTGGAAACGTTTGTCATTGAGTTTATGAAGCCTCTCTCTCTCTGTCAGTGTCTCCAATCGCCACGGCCACTGTATGCCTCATTAATTACTCTATTATCGTTATTAATTATCTAATTATCTCTAAGAAGCCGAATCGGATGCCTCCGAGCTGTCCTTCAGGTCTGTGCTCTCCGTCGTCTCGCTCGCGTCCTTGCTGTCCCCTCCGCTGTCCTCCTGACCCCCCTGTTTCCCAGGGTGCACTGCTCCGGCACCTCCCCCGCACTTGTCGTCACGGCAACAATCCCCCCCACCCCCCGCCCCGCCCAGGTGGTTTGATCTGCGCGGGTCCCCTCCCACCGCGGTCTCCGTCTGAGCAGAGCGGACCCCAGCGCTGAGACTCTCCTTCTCTTCTGGGGGCTTTTGTAGCTAACACAAGGTTCGAGAGAGGAGGGGGAGAGAGGGAGGGGGGAGAGAGGGAGTGGGGAGAGAGGGAGTGAGAGGGAGGGGGGGAGAGAGGGAGTGAGAGGGAGGGGGGGAGAGAGGGAGGGGGGAGAGCAGACAGGTTCGACGTTAGGGTTGTATTTCTACCTCTTGACCTCTATCTGTATCTTCGATAAGGGTACACACACACACACACACTCAAACACAGCCCCTCAACCCACCACTAGAGATCTCTCTCTTTATCCCTCTCTCTCACCCCCCTCCCTCTGAGCCCTCTCAGCCCCGCCCCTCTCATCCCCGCCCCTCCCTCTGAGCCCTGCCCCTTTCAGCCTGGCTCCTCCCTCTGAGCCCTCTCAGCCCAGCCCCTCCCTCTCAGCCCTCTCAGCCCCGCCCCGCCCGCTGAGCCCCGCCCCTCCCTCGTACCTCGTCTGCCAGCACTGCCAGGTCTCTCTTCATGGCGAAGGCATCCTCACCGTCAGCATAGTACTTGGGCTCCACCTCGCTGATCCTGAGAAACAGAGAGACAGGGAGAGAGATAAATAAGAGAGAGAGAAATAACACACACACACACACAGAGATAACAGACACAGAGAGAAATGACACACAGAGACAGAGAAATAAGACACAGAGAGAGAGAGAGAGAGAGATAACTAACACACTTTACTTGCTGATTGTGTGCCCAGTAGAAGTATAAACACACACACAGTATGTGCATAGATATAAATGCTGGGACAAACATTCATGGTCGGATATTCGGTCAGGATTTAGATAGTCGTTCATTTTCAAAACGTTATCAAAGCCATTCTATGTAACGCTGTACTGAAGTTGAAAAATATCCCAGAAGGCTTCACCTTTACCCTTGTGAGGTTACTGCACAACAAAGAATTCAATACAGCAGTTAAATCTTGTGTGCATTTCAAGTCAAAACAAAGCAGACGACGCATTTGCTGTGTTTGTTGTTTTTTTTTTAAAATAATCGCCCGCCCTTGTTGTGTCTTCGCAATAAACAAAGTGGCCACGTTTTCATAAAGTGATAACGTTAGTTTTATTTATTTATTTTTGCTTTTGAATACAAATGTTGGTTTGGATATTCGTCTCAGCACTAATAGAAATATTATTCTTTCATCGCACTTACTGGAATTTCAGCGTGTTGGAGTACAGGTGTAGAGCAGCCCGGTTACTGAAAACAAAATTAAAAAAAGAGAAAGAAATAAAAATTAAACTTCGAAGGTTCCGACCAGCTGATTGATCTCAGAACTTTGTCAAGTCGGGTCTTAAAGGATCCCAGTGATTCAGCATCAACATGACTAGGTAACCCATTCCATCCCCTCACCACTCTCTGTGTGAAGAAGAGTCTCCTTCAACAACATGACTAGGTAACCCATTATATCCCCTCATCACTCTCTGTGTGAAGAAGAGTCTCCTTCAACAACATGACTAGATAATCCATTCCATCCCCTCACCACTCTCTGTGTGAAGAAGAGTCTCCTTCAACAACATGACTAGGTAACCCATTCCATCCCCTCACCACTCTCTGTGTGAAGAAGAGTCTCCTTCAACAACATGACTAGGTAACCCATTCCATCCCCTCACCACTCTCTGTGTGAAGAAGAGTCTCCTTCAACAACATGACTAGGTAACCCATTCCATCCCCTCACCACTCTCTGTGTGAAGAAGAGTCTCCTTCAACAACATGACTAGGTAACCCATTATATCCCCTCATCACTCTCTGTGTGAAGAAGAGTCTCCTTCAACAACATGACTAGATAATCCATTCCATCCCCTCACCACTCTCTGTGTGAAGAAGAGTCTCCTTCAACAACATGACTAGGTAACCCATTCCATCCCCTCACCGCTCTCTGTGTGAAGAAGAGTCTCCTTCAACAACATGACTAGGTAACCCATTCCATCCCCTCACCACTCTCTGTGTGAAGAAGAGTCTCCTTCAACAACATGACTAGGTAACCCATTCCATCCCCTCACCACTCTCTGTGTGAAGAAGAGTCTCCTTCAACAACATGACTAGGTAACCCATTCCATCCCCTCACCGCTCTCTGTGTGAAGAAGAGTCTCCTTCAACAACATGACTAGGTAACCCATTCCATCCCCTCACCACTCTCTGTGTGAAGAAGAGTCTCCTTCAACAACATGACTAGGTAACCCATTCCATCCCCTCACCACTCTCTGTGTGAAGAAGAGTCTCCTTCAACAACATGACTAGGTAACCCATTCCATCCCCTCACCGCTCTCTGTGTGAAGAAGAGTCTCCTTCAACAACATGACTAGGTAACCCATTCCATCCCCTCACCACGCTCTGTGTGAAGAAGAGTCTCCTTCAACAACATGACTAGGTAACCCATTCCATCCCCTCACCGCTCTCTGTGTGAAGAAGAGTCTCCTTCAACAACATGACTAGGTAACCCATTCCATCCCCTCACCGCTCTCTGTGTGAAGAAGAGTCTCCTTCAACAACATGACTAGGTAACCCATTCCATCCCCTCACCACTCTCTGTGTGACTCGGTTTCCTCTGGGTTTGGTTCTGGAGGAGAGTCTGGGTTCGGTTCTGGTTCTGGAGGAGGGCTGGTTCTCTTACCTCTTGCGCACATGCAGAGACACGTATTTTGCGTTGAAGTTCTCCATCATGGCGCGGGATGCCTGGTCCATCAGCTTCTGAGCCAAACCCAGACGTCTGTGGGAGCGCTTCACAGCCTGGGAACGAAGAGTTAACAGCGAGTGTGAGTGAGTACACTGCCCTCTCCCTCTCCCTAGCAATGCAGCCATGGCCATAAGTTTTGCATCACCTTGAATTTTAGGATTGAGACAGAATTCAAACATTTTTTACACACACATATATATATAATTTTAGATATTTTATTTAACATCATGTAATCAAAGAGAAACTACAAAATGATATTGCAAAAGCCATAATAGTGGTACAATAGTTCATGTTGGATTACGAAATGTCACATTTTTCAATTTTTGTCAGTTAAGTATATGGAAAACTCCAAAGCGGTGTGCAATTCAGCATGTTAAGGTCACATTATTCAGCAGGTTTCATTCGACTTTATGAAGCAAAATGAGTTCCTTCTCAGGGCGAGGCAAAACCTTTAGCCAGAGCTGTTCAGTACAATCAGGGGAGGAGAGGCGGAGGAGAGGAAAGGAAGGAACAGAGGGGAGGGGAAGAGAGAAGAGGAGGAGAGGAGAGGGGAGATGGGAGAGAAGAGAAAGGAAGAGGAGGAGAGGGAAGGAGAAGGGAGGAGAGGAGCCAGGAGAGGGGAGGGGAGGAGAGAAGGGAGAAGAGGAGGAGGAGAGGGGAGGAGAAGGAGAGGACAGAAGGGGGAAGAGGAGGAGAGGAGAGAAGGGAAGAGAGGGGAGGGGAGGAGAGAAGAGAAAGGAAGAGAGAGGAGGGGAGGAGAGAAGAGAAAGGAAGTGAGGGGAGGAAAGGAAAGAAAGGAAGACAGGGGATGGGAGGAGAGAAGGGAGAAGAGGAGGAGAGGGGAGATGGGAGAGAAGAGAAAGGGAGAGGGAAGGAGAAGGGAGGAGAGGAGACAGGAGAGAGGGGAGGGGAGGAGAGAAGGGAGAAGAGGAGGAGGAGAGGGGAGGAGATGGGAGAGAAGAGAAAGGAAGGAGGAGAGGGAAGGAGAAGGGAGGAGAGGAGACAGGAGAGAGAAAGGAAGAGAAAGGAAGAGAGGGGAAGAGACAGAAGAGGGGAGGGGAGGAGAGAAGGGAGAAGAGGAGGAGAGGAGCAAAGGGAGAAGAGAAGGGAAGAGAGGGGAGGGGAGGAGAGAAGGGAGAAGAGAAGGAGAGGAGAGAAGGGAGAAGAGGAGGGAAGAGAGGGGAGGGGAGGAGAGGCTCACCAGGGATGTGATGTGACCGTGTGGGACATCATCAGGGTCCTCCTCCCTGGAAAATAAACACAGGATCTCAGAGAGAGAGAGAGAGAGACAGACGCTGGAACGAGGGGTGCAATCTATGTGACACCCCACAATCTCAAACCCAAACCACCGTCATTAACGTTACCACTCAAAACATTTTGAAACAACAACAACAACAATATTACTAACGACCAAAGTCGTTGTATTTATCTTGCTCTTAATTGTACTATTACTTGTACTGTGATTCTTGAAATGTATTTTTTGTTTACGACTGTAAGTCGCCCTGGATAAGGGAGTCTGCTAAGAAATAAATAATAATAATAATAATAATAATAATAATAATAATAATATATACAGAAAATCATTTCTATATTGGGTTATCAACTGTGAGAACAATCACATCGGGTGCTTTTCTTTAACCAAACCTGTTCTTGGATTTTAATTTTTAATTCTTTTGATATAAATCCATTTTTATATGCCTTTTATTTTTTGTATTATTGAAGTGAGCGTAAAAGTGCTTAAAACGTCCTGTGTCCTGCGGCCGACATGTGAACCGGGCTACACTCTCCGCGGACCGTTTGCCCCTTTTAAAATCTTTCAATTATTCTTCAAGAATACAAAAAACAAACCAACAAAAACCTCTCTCCCGTTTCTGGAGTGCTGACTACCCACGTCACAGGAAGTACACAACAGGACAGCTAAGCTGTTTTCCTGTCAAATCAAAAAACTAAAACAAAACTAAAACACACGTTTTTAAACAACTATCTAAAAGGCTTCACGCAATACCTTTTGATTACAATTGATTTTACAGTACTAGCCAGGTGCAGGTGACAATTAACTAATTAATAATAATAATAATAATAATTAAATAACAATTCAACAAATAAATAAATACACGTTTTTGGCAGGGAGGATATTAACCCCCTCCCTGCTGTGTTACAATATATATATATATATATATTTTTTCAAATCATTATTATTATTATTTTTTTATCAGTTATTGCTTATACTTACATTTTAGCCAAGACATAGCCTACTATTTTTCCATTTTCATCTTCAGCGATGTAGGAAAGCTGAAAAAGAGAAAGAAGGGAGAGAGAGGAGGAGGAGGAGGAGGAGGAGGAGGAGGAGGAGGAGGAGGAGGAGAGAGAGAGAGGAGTTATGAGCTTACTGGTCAGGCTGTAACCATTTCACTGTGTCCGTGAGTCAGGATGCTTTCTGACATGATGTATGGTATCGTAATAGAAGCCTGCATCGTTTGTGTTGCAAGACCACAGCACAGCGCATTGCAGTTAAAGAACTACAGCTCCCAGCATCCCTCACTGTTGCTGCAGGAGGAGGCATGCTGGGAACTGCAGTCTCAGCCGGGGCTGCAGACTCACTGTGTGTTGGTGAATCGCGATGCTATCAGGACACAAGACCACTGGCACAGCTCACTGTGGTTCACCGAGTGGTCTGCATATCTATCACTGTTATGAAGCCTTGGCACGCCTGCGTCACTGCAGCTGTCATTATTTCCTGTCGCTGATCGATCACAGTTCAGTTACACATTCATTGGTCGATCAATAGTTATTCTTGCGTTTTCAATCACTTTTGGTGGCACCCATTTGTTTGAAAAAAAAAAATCTGGTTCTATATCAGGGGTCTCCAACTCTGGTCCTGAGCGCTCCCCTATCTAGCAGGTTTTATAGGTGTCTTAAGAACATAAGAAAGTTTACAAACGAGAGGCCATTCAGCCCATCTTGCTCGTTTGGTTGTTAGTAGCTTATTGATCCCAGAATCTCATCAAGCAGCTTCTTGAAGGATCCCAGGGTGTCGGCTTCAACAACATTACTGGGGAGTTGGTTCCAGATCCTCACAATTCTCTGTGTAAAAAAGTGCCTCCTATTTTCTGTTCTGAACGCCCCTTTATCTAATCTCCATTTGTGACCCCTGGTTTCTTTTTTCAGGTCGAAAAAGTCCCCTGGGTCGACATTGTCAATACCTTTTAGGATTCTGAATGCTAGAATCAGATCGCCGTGTAGTCTTTGTTCAAAACATAACAAACTCAATAGTTCTTGACATCATTAGTGGCTAAAGACCTGGAACACCTGTTAATCTTGACTAATTAAGCCAATAACGCATGAAAATGTGTGTTTTTAGTGTGATTGTAATTGCAACAGCATCACTGTAACAAATTCTGATTGCACAAAAACAGCAGTGCGATTTGAGCCAGGCCACGCTCAGTGTCGGAGTCACTGGAAGCAAGCCCCAGCTCTGCGTGGGTCAGCGCTGCCACGTCATTACCTGAGGCCAGGACAGCCCGTGGTAAAAGTAATATTTCATCTGGTAGTTCTCTGGCAGGCACAGCAGGTTACAGTGCTGCATGTTCATGAGATCATCCGGCTGAGAGAGAGAGAGAGAGAGAGAGAGAGAGAGAGAGATGACATCACAGTGGAATCAGACTCCTGTTGCACAGCAGTGTCACTCATTCCAGGTTTTACTGCTACCAGCTTGATCAGCCCCCAGTGTGTCTAGCTAACAAGTTCAGGTGTGTCTTATTATTAAACTCCTAGTGAAACCAGCAACGTGAGTGAGCCAGTCTCATTTCCATCCCTGCATTGTAACTGCAGTTTAATATCACTAGACTGGACTGGACTGGAATTACATTGTAACTGCAGTTTAATATCACTAGACTGGACTGGAATTACATTGTAACTGCAGTTTAATATCACTAGACTAGACTGGAATTACATTGTAACTGCAGTTTAATATCACTAGACTGGACTGGAATTACATTGTAACTGCAGTTTAATATCACTAGACTGGACTGGAATTACATTGTAACTGCAGTTTAATATCACTAGACTGGACTGGACTGGAATTACATTGTAACTGCAGTTTAATATCACTAGACTGGACTGGAATTACATTGTAACTGCAGTTTAATATCACTAGACTAGACTGGACTGGAATTACATTGTAACTGCAGTTTAATATCACTAGACTGGACTGGAATTACATTGTAACTGCAGTTTAATATCACTAGACTAGACTGGAATTACATTGTAACTGCAGTTTAATATCACTAGACTAGACTGGAATTACATTGTAACTGCAGTTTAATATCACTAGACTGGACTGGAATTACATTGTAACTGCAGTTTAATATCACTAGACTGGACTGGACTGGAATTACATTGTAACTGCAGTTTAATATCACTAGACTGGACTGGAATTACATTGTAACTGCAGTTTAATATCACTAGACTGGACTGGAATTACATTGTAACTGCAGTTTAATATCACTAGACTGGACTGGAATTACATTGTAACTGCAGTTTAATATCACTAGACTGGACTGGAATTACATTGTAACTGCAGTTTAATATCACTAGACTGGACTGGACTGGAATTACATTGTAACTGCAGTTTAATATCACTAGACTGGACTGGAATTACATTGTAACTGCAGTTTAATATCACTAGACTGGACTGGAATTACATTGTAACTGCAGTTTAATATCACTAGACTGGACTGGAATTACATTGTAACTGCAGTTTAATATCACTAGACTGGACTGGACTGGAATTACATTGTAACTGCAGTTTAATATCACTAGACTGGACTGGAATTACATTGTAACTGCAGTTTAATATCACTAGACTGGACTGGAATTACATTGTAACTGCAGTTTAATATCACTAGACTAGACTAGACTGGAATTACATTGTAACTGCAGTTTAATATCACTAGACTGGACTGGAATTACATTGTAACTGCAGTTTAATATCACTAGACTGGACTGGACTGGAATTACATTGTAACTGCAGTTTAATATCACTAGACTGGACTGGAATTACATTGTAACTGCAGTTTAATATCACTAGACTGGACTGGAATTACATTGTAACTGCAGTTTAATATCACTAGACTGGACTGGACTGGAATTACATTGTAACTGCAGTTTAATATCACTAGACTGGACTGGAATTACATTGTAACTGCAGTTTAATATCACTAGACTGGACTGGAATTACATTGTAACTGCAGTTTAATATCACTAGACTGGACTGGAATTACATTGTAACTGCAGTTTAATATCACTAGACTGGACTGGAATTACATTGTAACTGCAGTTTAATATCACTAGACTGGACTGGACTGGAATTACATTGTAACTGCAGTTTAATATCACTAGACTAGACTGGAATTACATTGTAACTGCAGTTTAATATCACTAGACTGGACTGGAATTACATTGTAACTGCAGTTTAATATCACTAGACTGGACTGGACTGGAATTACATTGTAACTGCAGTTTAATATCACTAGACTGGACTGGAATTACATTGTAACTGCAGTTTAATATCACTAGACTGGACTGGAATTACATTGTAACTACAGTTTAATATCACTAGACTAGACTGGACTGGAATTACATTGTAACTGCAGTTTAATATCACTAGACTAGACTGGAATTACATTGTAACTGCAGTTTAATATCACTAGACTGGACTGGAATTACATTGTAACTGCAGTTTAATATCACTAGACTGGACTGGAATTACATTGTAACTGCAGTTTAATATCACTAGACTGGACTGGAATTACATTGTAACTGCAGTTTAATATCACTAGACTGGACTGGAATTACATTGTAACTGCAGTTTAATATCACTAGACTGGACTGGACTGGAATTACATTGTAACTGCAGTTTAATATCACTAGACTGGACTGGAATTACATTGTAACTGCAGTTTAATATCACTAGACTGGACTGGACTGGAATTACATTGTAACTGCAGTTTAATATCACTAGACTAGACTGGAATTACATTGTAACTGCAGTTTAATATCACTAGACTGGACTGGAATTACATTGTAACTGCAGTTTAATATCACTAGACTGGACTGGAATTACATTGTAACTGCAGTTTAATATCACTAGACTGGACTGGACTGGAATTACATTGTAACTGCAGTTTAATATAACTAGACTGGACTGGAATTACATTGTAACTGCAGTTTAATATCACTAGACTGGACTGGAATTACATTGTAACTGCAGTTTAATATCACTAGACTGGACTGGAATTACATTGTAACTGCAGTTTAATATCACTAGACTGGACTGGAATTACATTGTAACTGCAGTTTAATATCACTAGACTGGACTGGACTGGAATTACATTGTAACTGCAGTTTAATATCACTAGACTGGACTGGAATTACATTGTAACTGCAGTTTAATATCACTAGACTGGACTGGAATTACATTGTAACTGCAGTTTAATATCACTAGACTGGACTGGAATTACATTGTAACTGCAGTTTAATATCACTAGACTGGACTGGACTGGAATTACATTGTAACTGCAGTTTAATATCACTAGACTGGACTGGACTGGAATTACATTGTAACTGCAGTTTAATATCACTAGACTGGACTGGAATTACATTGTAACTGCAGTTTAATATCACTAGACTGGACTGGACTGGAATTACATTGTAACTGCAGTTTAATATCACTAGACTGGACTGGACTGGAATTACATTGTAACTGCAGTTTAATATCACTAGACTGGACTGGAATTACATTGTAACTGCAGTTTAATATCACTAGACTGGACTGGACTGGAATTACATTGTAACTGCAGTTTAATATCACTAGACTGGACTGGAATTACATTGTAACTGCAGTTTAATATCACTAGACTGGACTGGACTGGAATTACATTGTAACTGCAGTTTAATATCACTAGACTGGACTGGAATTACATTGTAACTGCAGTTTAATATCACTAGACTGGACTGGAATTACATTGTAACTGCAGTTTAATATCACTAGACTGGACTGGAATTACATTGTAACTGCAGTTTAATATCACTAGACTGGACTGGAATTACATTGTAACTGCAGTTTAATATCACTAGACTGGACTGGACTGGAATTACATTGTAACTGCAGTTTAATATCACTAGACTGGACTGGACTGGAATTACATTGTAACTGCAGTTTAATATCACTAGACTGGACTGGAATTACATTGTAACTGCAGTTTAATATCACTAGACTGGACTGGAATTACATTGTAACTGCAGTTTAATATCACTAGACTGGACTGGACTGGAATTACATTGTAACTGCAGTTTAATATCACTAGACTGGACTGGAATTACATTGTAACTGCAGTTTAATATCACTAGACTGGACTGGACTGGAATTACATTGTAACTGCAGTTTAATATCACTAGACTGGACTGGACTGGAATTACATTGTAACTGCAGTTTAATATCACTAGACTGGACTGGAATTACATTGTAACTGCAGTTTAATATCACTAGACTGGACTGGAATTACATTGTAACTGCAGTTTAATATCACTAGACTGGACTGGAATTACATTGTAACTGCAGTTTAATATCACTAGACTGGACTGGAATTACATTGTAACTGCAGTTTAATATCACTAGACTAGACTGGAATTACATTGTAACTGCAGTTTAATATCACTAGACTGGACTGGAATTACATTGTAACTGCAGTTTAATATCACTAGACTGGACTGGAATTACATTGTAACTGCAGTTTAATATCACTAGACTGGACTGGAATTACATTGTAACTGCAGTTTAATATCACTAGACTAGACTGGACTGGAATTACATTGTAACTGCAGTTTAATATCACTAGACTGGACTGGAATTACATTGTAACTGCAGTTTAATATCACTAGACTGGACTGGAATTACATTGTAACTGCAGTTTAATATCACTAGACTGGACTGGAATTACATTGTAACTGCAGTTTAATATCACTAGACTAGACTGGAATTACATTGTAACTGCAGTTTAATATCACTAGACTAGACTGGAATTACATTGTAACTGCAGGCCGGCGTCCAATGACTTTATCCCGAGGCTTTTGGGCCTTCCCTTCATGGCAATAGTTATAAAGGTTTCAGCCACCCCACATTAAATAAAAACCGTGCCGCCGAAATAAAACACACTAAACGAACCTTTTTTACAACACAAATACGTCGTTATTCATAATTAAAACTAAAAATAAAAACTATTAAAACAATTACAAACAATAATAAATACACCGCTGACTTACTCTCGCGTTTCGGATATTCATCTTCTTCTGTTCTTCGGTTTTAAATCACAATTGAACGCGGTTTATTGTCAATTTTTTTTTTAATTAAAAATGCTAGTCGATGATTTTATAACAGCTATCAACAAACCATGTGGAAGCGCAGACGAACCTAACCGTGCCGGCCCTCTGCTCCAATCAGAACCCAGTATCCGCCTTCTCTTTACGCATTGACCAATCAAGTAGCTGACTGACAGGTCGATGCGCCATTCGGGATTGAGCTGAAACGTGATTGACTCGTCGTGTAACCAATGAAGAGGCAGTCTGTCATCCCCCCCCCCCCTGTTGGTTGTAAACGCACACCATAGACTTGCAGAGGCAGGCTAGATAATACGCCATAGATATAGGTTTGTATATTTTTTGATGGGCTAGACTAGAGAACTATTATTATTTTATAAAAACAATTACATTGATATTCTCATTTAAATTAGACATATTATTTAAAATAACCATTTCTAAATATTATATATATATATATATATATATATATATATATATATATATATATATATATCCTTTAAATAATTTAAGCAACTTAAATTGTAATAATAATAATAATAATAATAATAATAATAATAATAATAATAATAATAATAATAATCCAAAATAAACAACACAGTATTTCTTATAGAGATATATTTATGTACTTTGTTCACCTTTCCTGTTTCTTTAAAAAAAGGAGCGTTTTTGTTTTTTAGATTCTAGTCGTGTGTGTATTGCAGGTCTAGGTTTTGCAGAAGGCAGAGTGTGGATTTTGTTGGTGATACAAGTACAGTCCTGATGATTGTAACCTTGAGCAATTTAATGACGTTCCTTTCTATGGAATCGACGCTAAATTAACTAGCCAACTAGGAAAGCAAAACTTCAAACCTTCAAATAAAGTCAAACTCCGAAAAAACAAAGGCGTGAATCAAACTAATGCAGCAGTGTGGAGTAGTGGTTAGGGCTCTGGACTCTTGACCGGAGGGTCGTGGGTTCAATCCCAGGTGGGGGACACTGCTGCTGTACCCTTGAGCAAGGTACTTTACCTAGATTGCTCCAGTAAAAACCCAACTGTATAAACGGGGAATTGTATGTAAAAAATAATGTGATCTCTTGTAACAATTGTAAGTCGCCCTAGATAAGGGCGTCTGCTAAGAAATAAATAATGATAATGCAACTCTGGACTTCCACAGAGAAGGTCTCCGATTCCCAACACATGAGGTAAACGGCATTGCTGTAGAAAGGTACACATTACTATAAAGAACATTTTTTAAAAATCGTTACGTTTCAAACTAGTTATGCTCTTACATTATCAGGCAACTAACCCGATATATTGTTTCAGGTCTGCCGATAGTCGTGACTTTATTTCAATCACCGAAACAAATACATTGTATCACATTTACACAGCAGTTAACTCGTGTACAGCTGTGTGTGATACACGCACACGCACACGTTGTACAGTCCTCGTGAAAATACATAATTATTCCTAGTAAAGCTGTATTTTCTATTGTTTTCAATACATAAGTCAAGGTGCAGAAATGCTCGCAAATGCTCCCCTCGATGCTCGCAAGATATAGATCCCGCGTATTGCCAAAAATATTTGGATGTAACCCAATACGAACGTATCGTGACGTCTATCACAGTGTTTTATAAAGAAATCGAGCCTCCCTCCATTCCCCCTCCGGCTACCGTACCTCAAACAAACCGATAATTAAACAAAAAAGGAAAGGAATTCTAGCACACGAGTGACAGACGCGTCTCTTCTTCAATGCTTAATCGCTTCCCTAATTATCCCCAGCCGTTGCCAGGTAACCAAGTTCCTGACGCCCCGCCCTCCCGCCGTCCCTCCCTCCCGGAATGCCTATCAGAACGCGTATATGCAAATTAGACAGGTGAGTTCGGAGACAGGTGAGCCGAAGCGTATTCGAGTCTTGGTTTATTATGAGTTGGCGTACTGTCTAAAACGTCGGCTTACGTTCTCGTTTTTAAATAATAATAATAATAATAATAATAATAATAATAATAATAATAATAATAATAATAATGTAGGTGTTATTAAACAAAACAAAAAAAAATGGATACTCTTGTATTTCAGTTAGTTAAAAGAATAATTAAAAAAAAACACGACAAGCGAGTTTTAAATTAGCTTAAGAGGCCGCAAGACAGATTCTAGCTACATTTTACTGAATACATATATTTAATTTTTTAATTATGGAAACGTTTACATCCACACTACAAATCGGGAAGGAAAGCTACTCGGGGTTGCTGCGTTGCAGGATCTTTGAATGGACGAAACTGAGCATCAGAAACGAAGAAAAATCGGGTAACGTTACACTGAAATTATTATTATTATTATTATTATTAGCTTCAATCGCGATACCTCTGATCACTGTTTGTAACAATTATAGAAATACGTTTTTTAATTCCAATGTGTCTGTCTGTCTGTCTGTCTGTCTGTCTGTCTGTCTGTCTGTCTGTCTGTCTGTCTGTCTGTCTGTCTGTCTGTCTGTCTGTCTGTCTGTCTGTCATTGAAGATCATTTAGGGCAGCAGTGTGGAGTAGCGGTCAGGGCTCTGGACTCTTGACCGGAGGGTTGTGGGTTCAATCCCAGGTGGGGGGACACTGCTGCTGTACCCTTGAGCAAGGAACTTTACCTAGATTGCTCCAGTAAAAACCCAACTGTATAAATGGGGAATTGTATGTAAAAATAATGTGATCTCTTGTAAGTCGCCCTGGATATGGGCGTCTGCTAAGAAATAAATAATAATAATATAGTTAGCATACTGTGGTCCCGTTCCACCAGCCTCACCCCACTGTAGCCGCCCTATGCTTGTGCTACCATTGCCCCTCAGTGTAATACAGAACCGCATTGATGCATTGCCTTTGTAGTCTGTCTGCCTATCTGTGTGTCTGCATTGCCATTGAAGGGTGTCATTAGCACACAATGGTCCCATTCTCCTAGCCTCGTAGCATTGCAGCTGCCCAATGCTTATTCTCCCATTGTCCCTCAGTGCAATACACAACCATTGTCCGTGTCTGTCTCTGCAGACGGAAGATGATTTGATGAAGGAAACGTCCTGTGTATTGCGACCGTTCTTTTCACACCAAGCGCGGCTGCAGAGGTGTCAGCGTCCGGCGAATTCTGACGCCGTTAAATTGCCTTTATCACAATCACATCTGATTTTTACAGATTTCGTGATACAGTACTGTGTGTTTTGCAGCTGTTAAATTTAAAAAAAGCGTGTAAAATCGTTCTTGCTCGTGTTGGGTTTGAACAGGGTGATGATATACTGTATAAATGGGTAATTGTATGTAAAAAATAATGAGATATCTTGTAACAATTGTAAGTCGCCATGGATAAGGGCGTCTGCTAAGAAATAAATAATAATAATAATAATAATAATAATAATAATAATAATAATAATAATAATATGGACATATTAACTGATATAGGGTAGCAGTGTAGAGTAGGGCAGCAGTGTGGAGTAGTGGTTAGGGCTCTGGACTCTTGACCGGAGGGTCGTGGGTTCAATCCCAGGTGGGGGGACACTGCTGCTGTACCCTTGAGCAAGGTACTTTACCTAGATTGCTCCAGTAAAAACCCAACTGTATAAATGGGGAATTGTATGTAAAAAATAATGTGATATCTTGTAACAATTGTAAGTCGCCCTGGATAAGGGCGTCTGCTAAGAAATAAATAATAATAATAATAATAATAATAATAATAATAATAATATACATGTTTAGAATAGGTGTTCAGATGTAAGGAGATATTTCTGCGTTCATCTTGAGAGTCATTCAGGGGAAAACCCGTATCCTGCTTTGCAAGTTGATACGGGAACTGTAGGATTTTGACGTCATTAAAAACTCCATGAACACGGTTTCGATCTTAACATCAGGTAATCAAAGAAACTACAAAATCGCAAAGGTCTTCCGGAAACAGTAGTACAGTATTTCATGTTAGATTTGAAATTAGTGTCCGTTTTTTGTTAAGCGTATGGCAAACGCCAAAGCGATGTGTAATTCAGTATGTCAACGGAACATTATTCATTCGACTTTATAAAGCAAAAATGTGTTCATTCTATCGGGTGATGCAAAACTTCTGACCAGAGCTGTACAGAGAAATACAACTCTAAGAGGTGAGAGTTTAAAAGCTTGGAACACGCTTAGAACACTTAGAAAACGATTAGAACACGATTGGAACACGCTTAGAACACTTAGAAAACGATTAGAACACTTAGACAACGCTTAGAACGCGATTAGAACACATTTGGAACTTCGTTATCAGAAAGATACTGTGCATTGTAAAGCACAGAGAGGTCTGGTAAAGCATAGGGAAGCATTGTAAAGCACAGAGAGGTCTGGTAAAGCATAGGGAAGCATTGTAAAGCACAGAGAGGTCTGGTAAAGCATAGGGAAGCATTGTAAAGCACAGAGAGGTCTGGTAAAGCATAGGGAAGCATTGTAAAGCACAGAGAGGTCTGGTACAGCATAGGGAAGCATTGTAAAGCGCAGAGAGGTATGTGAAGCTGTTCTGAAATGGGAGTCTAATTCCTATCCCTGGTTCATTAACTCTCTCTCTCTCCCTCTCCCTCTCTCTCTTTCTCTCTCTGCAGCATGTGTGGAGAGGGTGCCGGTGGAGGAGATCGTGGGGGTGCAGGCAGGGAGGCTGGAGCTGCTGCCCAAGAAAAGGGTTGAGGAATCAGAGACAGAGTTCACCGGTGAGTGAGACCGGGAGTACAGCCATTGTGTGTGTGTGTGTGTGTGTGTGTGTTTGATCCATTCCTGGTTTCACTCTGAGTTGAATATTAAAACACACCGGGGAGTGTGGAGTAGTGGTTAGGGCTCTGACTCTTGACCGGAGGGTTGTGGGTTCAATCCCAGGTGGGGGGACGCTGCTGCTGTACCCTTGAGCAAGGTACTTTACCTAGATTGCTCCAGTAAAAAACCCAACTGTATAAATGGGTAACTGTATGTAAAAATAATGTGATATCTTGTAACAATTGTAAGTCGCCCTGGATAAGGGCGTCTGCTAAGAAATAAATAATAATAATAATAATAATAATCATCAAACCTGGAAGGGGTGAAACTGCTACTCCATGGAAGTCTTATTGCCATCCCTGGTGTGTGTGCTGTTAGTGCCGTGTTCTAAGTGTGTTGCGTGTGTGTGTTTCCCCGCAGTGCTGTATGTGAGGCGTGTGCGCGGTGGTCAGCGCTGGTCTCTCGGACACACCGTGTTCTCCGCGCCGGACCCGGAGCTGAGAGACCGCTGGGTGCAGAGCCTGAGACACAGCACTGAGAAATACAGTAAGGATAAGACAATACAATACACTATACAATAGACATGTGACGTAAAATCCACTGCAGTACAATCCAATCTCTCTCCTGCAGGCGAGGAGCGGCCCAAGAATCTGCTGGTTTTCATCAACCCGTTCGGGGGTCGCCAGCGAGGTCGCGAGGTCTACTGGACCCAGATTGCACCCCTGTTTGAGCTGGCGGGGGTCAGAGCCCACATACTGGGTGAGACACCCACCTGGTTTCACCCAAAAACCCTTCCCTGTACCTCAACATTATTATTATTATTATTATTATTATTATTATTATTATTATTATTAATCAGTCATTTAGCAGACACTTTAGCAGGACTTAGAGGTGAACTATGCTTCATCAACAACTGCTGCTGCACTTCAAATAGAAGTTCGTTTGTTTGACGTCTCATCCGAAGGACGGAGCACAAGGAGGTGAAGTGACTTGCTCAGGGTCTCACACACACACACAGGGAGTCAGCGGCTGAGCCGGGATTTGAACCTCCTGGGATCAAGCCCCTTTCTTTAACCACTGGACCGACCAAACCTCGCCCCCAAACCATTTTGTAATCTTTGTATACTGTGGCAGAGTACGGGCAGGATGGGTGTTGATATGCAAATAAGTCATTCCTGTTCACCTGCAGGGGGCGCATCAACCTCGGCCTCCATCTCGACCTCCTGCCTGTCACTCGGATATGCGACAGATTACTGTTTTATTAATTCATTTTACTTTTACATTATCCCTGTAGAAACCGAAAGAGCGAATCATGCCAGAGATTACATACTGAAGTCGGATCTTACTGGGTTTGATGGGTAGGTACCAAACGCTGGTCTGCTTGACCCGGTCTCTTCTAGTTTCAATAACACTGATGAAGGCACTACAGCCCAAACGCTGGTCTGCTTGACTCGGTCTCTTCTAGTTTCAATAACACTGATGAAGGCACTGGAGCCCAAACGCTGGTCTGCTTGACTCGGTCTCTTCTAGTTTCAATAACACTGATGAAGGCGCTGGAGCCCAAACGCTGGTCTGCTTGACTCGGTCTCTTCTAGTTTCAATAACACTGATGAAGGCACTAGAGCCCAAACGCTGGTCTGCTTGACTCGGTCTCTTCTAGTTTCAATAACACTGATGAAGGCACTAGAGCCCAAACGCTGGTCTGCTTGACTCGGTCTCTTCTAGTTTCAATAACACTGATGAAGACACTAGAGCCCAAACGCTGGTCTGCTTGACTCGGTCTCTTCTAGTTTTTGACTTATTTTTGATTCGTTTATGTTTCTGCTCCAGGCTGGTGTGTGTGGGCGGGGATGGAATGTTCAGCGAGCTGATGCACGGCCTGATTGGTCGAACGCAGCGGGAGGCGGGGATTTCGGAACATGACCCTGAGGCGACCCTGCAGAGCTCCTCTCTCAGAATTGGAATCATTCCAGCAGGTCGGGGTGCCAGTCCGCACACCTTACGATAATGTCTTCATATTCGCTGTATGCTGCGTTCTATGATTATTTTTTTTTTGTGGGTCTCCAGGCTCGACAGACTGTGTGTGTTTTGCCACTGTGGGAGTGAACGATCCCATCACCTCTGCACTGCACATCATTATTGGTAAGCACCTTATTTCAGAGGGCTGGATCGCATCAATATCAGGGTCTAGTGCTGTATATTATAAAGACATTTCAGAGGGCTGGATCACATCAATATCAGGGTCTAGTGCTGTATATTATAAAGACATTTCAGAGGGCTGGATCGCATCAATATCAGGGTCTAGTGCTGTATATTATAAAGACAATTCAGAGGGCTGGATCGCATCAATATCAGGGTCTAGTGCTATATATTATAAAGACATTTCAGAGGGCTGGATCGCATCAATATCAGGGTCTAGTGCTATATATTATAAAGACATTTCAGAGGGCTGGATCCCATCAATATCAGGGTCTAGTGCTGTATATTATAAAGACATTTCAGAGGGCTGGATCGCATCAATATCAGGGTCTAGTGCTGTATATTATAAAGACATTTCAGAGGGCTGGATCGCATCAATATCAGGGTCTAGTGCTGTATATTATAAAGACAATTCAGAGGGCTGGATCGCATCAATATCAGGGTCTAGTGCTATATATTATAAAGACATTTCAGAGGGCTGGATCGCATCAATATCAGGGTCTAGTGCTATATATTATAAAGACATTTCAGAGGGCTGGATCCCATCAATATCAGGGTCTAGTGCTGTATATTATAAAGACATTTCAGAGGGCTGGATCGCATCAATATCAGGGTCTAGTGCTGTATATTATAAAGACATTTCAGAGGGCTGGATCGCATCAATATCAGGGTCTAGTGCTGTATATTATAAAGACATTTCAGAGGGCTGGATCTCATCAATATCAGGGTCTAGTGCTGTATATTATAAAGACATTTCAGAGGGCTGGATCACATCAATATCAGGGTCTAGTGCTGTATATTATAAAGACATTTCAGAGGGCTGGATCACATCAATATCAGGGTCTAGTGCTATATATTATAAAGACATTTCAGAGGGCTGGATTGCATCAATATCAGGGTCTAGTGCTATATATTATAAAGACATTTCAGAGGGCTGGATCGCATCAATATCAGGGTCTAGTGCTATATATTATAAAGACATTTCAGAGGGCTGGATCGCATCAATATCAGGGTCTAGTGCTATATATTATAAAGACATTTCAGAGGGCTGGATCGCATCAATATCAGGGTCTAGTGCTGTATATTATAAAGACATTTCAGAGGGCTGGATCGCATCAATATCAGGGTCTAGTGCTGTATATTATAAAGACATTTCAGAGGGCTGGATCTCATCAATATCAGGGTCTAGTGCTGTATATTATAAAGACATTTCAGAGGGCTGGATCACATCAATATCAGGGTCTAGTGCTGTATATTATAAAGACATTTCAGAGGGCTGGATCACATCAATATCAGGGTCTAGTGCTATATATTATAAAGACATTTCAGAGGGCTGGATTGCATCAATATCAGGGTCTAGTGCTATATATTATAAAGACATTTCAGAGGGCTGGATCGCATCAATATCAGGGTCTAGTGCTATATATTATAAAGACATTTCAGAGGGCTGGATCGCATCAATATCAGGGTCTAGTGCTATATATTATAAAGACATTTCAGAGGGCTGGATCGCATCAATATCAGGGTCTAGTGCTGTATATTAAAGACATTTCAGAGGGCTGGATCGCATCAATATCAGGGTCTAGTGCTGTATATTATAAAGACATTTCAGAGGGCTGGATCGCATCAATATCAGGGTCTAGTGCTATATATTATAAAGACATTTCAGAGGGCTGGATCGCATCAATATCAAATTCTACTGTCATTTTATAACTTTATCTCTTTGTCTGTATGTTTGTTTGGTTGCTAGGAGACAGCCAGCCCCTGGACGTGTGTTCCGTGCATCACAGGAAGCGGCTGCTGAAATACTCAGTCTCATTGGTTGGTTACGGTTTCTTTGGAGACGTGTTGTCAGACAGCGACAGGCACAGGTGGATGGGACCAATCAGATACGACTACTCAGGTGAGAGAAGGGGATAGGGGGGAGGGGAGGGGGAGGAGGAGGGGGGGGGGGGGAGGGAGGTTAGGAGTATGGTTAAGTAGATTTGAAAAGTTATGCAGTAGTATGCAATTTGGTTATGTACCTGTGTGTGTGGGGGTGTGTTTAGAAAGTAACCCCCGTGCGTGCTCCTGTGTCTCCCTGCAGGTTTAAAGATGTTTCTGAGCAATCGCAGTTATAAAGGCACCGTGCGCTTCCAGCTGGCTGAGTCACAGAGTTCGAACCCGCGCGACAACACACGCTGCAGAAGCGGGTAAAAGAACAGGGCATCCCCAAACAGGGCACCCCCAAATAGGGCACCTTGACTCAGTCTCTAGTTTCAATAACACTGATGAAGGCTCTGGAGCCCAAACGCTGGTCTGCTTGACTCGGTCTCTTCTAGTTTCAATAACACTGATGAAGGCACTGGAGCCCAAACGCTGGTCTGCTTGACTCGGTCTCTTCTAGTTTCAATAACACTGATGAAGGCACTAGAGCCCAAACGCTGGTCTGCTTGACTCGGTCTCTTCTAGTTTCAATAACACTGATGAAGGCACTGGAGCCCAAACGCTGGTCTGCTTGACTCGGTCTCTTCTAGTTTCAATAACACTGATGAAGGCACTGGAGCCCAAACGCTGGTCTGCTTGACTCGGTCTCTTCTAGTTTCAATAACACTGATGAAGGCACTGGAGCCCAAACGCTGGTCTGCTTGACTCAGTCTCTTCTAGTTTCAATAACACTGATAGATGAAATGGGAGACCTTTGAGGTCTTGAAAGTTTGTGATTAATTATTGTTTAGTTTAGTTGACATCGCCTTCTCTTTGTCTAATAACACTGATGAAACTCTCCCCCTCCCCCTCCCCCTCCCCCTCCCCCCCTCCTCCCCCTCTCCCCCTCCCCTCCTCCTCCCCCTCTCCCCCTCCCCTCCTCCTCCCCCTCTCCCCCTCCTCCCCCTCTCCCCCTCGCCCCCCTCTCCCCCTCTCCCCCTCGCCCCCCCCTCTCCCCCTTCCCCTCTCAGGTGTATGGTTTGCTCCGAGTCGACAGACAGACTCTGTGGGTTCGGCAGTCTGGTGGGTTCGGCATTTCATTCTCTATCCAGAGCCAGTCTGAGTGAGTCCCAGGGTAAGAGATCTTATAATAATAAAAATAATAATAATAATAATAATAATAATAATAATAATAATAATAATAATAGTCTTAGTATTTCATGTCAGATTTCGAAACGTCATTGAAAACTCCAAAGCTGTGTGTAATTCAATATGTTAACGTCACATGATTCAGCAGCTTTCATTCCACTTTATGAAGCAAAACGTGTTCATTCTGTGTGGGAATGCAAAACCTTTAGCCAGCGCTGTATATGCACCCTGACAGACAGAGCTAGCCTGAGTTCTACTGTGTATGCACCCTCACTCACACGCACCCTCTCCTCAGTCTCATCCTGTTCAGTGTCGCTCCCTGGGGAGTGGAGGTCAGTGTCCGGCTCATTCAAGGCAGTCAACCTGACCTGCATGTCCAGCGCTTGTCCCAAGAGTCCCGGCGGACTGTCGCCAAGTGCCCACCTCGCAGACGGAACCGCTGACCTCATCCTGGTTCGGGACTGCGGGAGAGCAGAGTTCCTCAAACACCTGAGCAGACACACCAACAACAAGGACCAGGTGAGAGGAGAGGGGGGAAAGGGGAAGAGAGGAGAGAGGAGACAGAGGGGGGGAGAGGAGAGGAGAGGGGAGAGGAGAGGGGAGAGAGGGGAAAGGGGAAGAGAGGAGACAGAGGGGGGGGGGGAGGAGAGGAGAGGGGAGAGGAGACAGAGGGGGAGAGGAGAGGAGGGGAGAGGAGAGGAGAGGAGGGGAGAGACAGGAGGGGAGAGAGGAGAGGAGAGGAGAGAGTGGAGACAGAGGGGGAGAGGAGAGGAGAGGGGAGAGGAGGGGAGAGGAGACAGAGGGGGGAGAGGAGAGGGGAGAGGAGACAGAGGGGGAGAGGAGAGGAGGGGAGAGACAGGAGGGGAGAGAGGAGAGGAGAGGAGAGAGTGGAGACAGAGGGGGAGAGGAGAGGAGAGGGGAGAGGAGACAGAGGGGGAGAGGAGAGGAGAGGAGAGTAGGGGAGGGGAGAGGAGACAGAGGGGGGAGAGGAGAGGAGGGGAGAGACAGGAGGGGAGAGAGGAGAGGAGAGTAGAGAGTGGAGACAGAGGGGGAGAGGAGAGGAGAGGGGAGACAGAGGGGAGAGAGGAGGGGAGAGACAGGAGGGGAGAGGAGAGAGGGGAGAGGGTAGAGTAGAGGAGAGGAGAGATAGAGGAGAGAGAGAGAGGAGAGAAGAGAGGAGAAGGGAGGAGAGGGTAGAGAGAGGAGAGAGTTCTGAGCCCCAGGACTGGGTGCAGCAGCAGCAGGGCTAGTGAGTTTGTAACCCTGCTCAAACTCCTGGCTCCTGATCATTTCAATATTAATAATAATAATACTAGACTTCATTGAGGGGAGCTCTGAACCCCAGGACTGGGTGCAGCAGCAGCAGCAGCAGCAGCAGGGCTAGTGTGAGTTTCTAACCCTGCTCAAACTCCTGGCTCCTGATCATTTCAATATTAATAATAATAATAGACTTCATTGAGGGGAGCTCTGAACCCCAGGACTGGGTGCAGCAGCAGCAGCAGGGCTAGTGTGAGTTTCTAACCCTGCTCAAACTCCTGGCTCCTGATCATTGCAATATTAATAATAATAATAATAATAATAATAATAATAATAATAATAATAATATTAGACTCCCTCTCCTCTCTCAGTTTGACCTGCCCTTTGTCGAGGTGTATCGAGTGACTGCGCTACATTTCTCCCCCGAAAATAATGAAGAAGAAGAAGAGAAGGATGAGAATGAAGGGATGGAGACAGAGGAAGAAACGGAGGGCAGCAAATGCAAGAAGAGCAGCTTCATGTCTGGGCTGTGCGGAGCGCCCCCTAGCCGCTCGAAGTGGAACTGCGACGGGGAGCTTGTAGCTCACACTGCCATCCATGCACGGTGAGTGTGACCTACAGCTACACACACACACACATAGTGAGCGTGACCTACAGCTACACATACACACACACACAGACACACACACACACACACAGAGCGTGACCTACAGCTACACACACACACACAGTGAGCGTGACCTACAGCTACACACACAGTGAGCGTGACCTACAGCTACACACACACACACACACACAGTGAGCGTGACCTACAGCTACACATACACACAGACACACACACACACACAGACACACACAGTGAGCGTGACCTACAGCTACACACACAGTGAGCGTGACCTACAGCTACACACACAGACACACACACAGACACACACACACACACACAGACACACACAGTGAGCGTGACCTACAGCTACACACAGTGAGCGTGACCTACAGCTACACATACACACACAGACACACACAGTGAGCATGACCTACAGCTACACACAGTGAGCGTGACCTACAGCTACACACACACACAGTGAGCGTGACCTACAGCTACACACACACACAGTGAGCGTGACCTACAGCTACACACACACACACACAGTGAGCGTGACCTACAGCTACACACACACACACACAGAGCACACACACACAGAGCACAACTAATTCAAACTGCAAACTGGTTTTGAATTATTATCACTGTCCCGGCTGTGCTGTTTCTGTGTGAATCAGATATGAGACAAACTTCCACTTACCTCGTGTTGCAGGGCCCTACCCAGCATGCACCAGTCCCCCTCAGCTCGTCCGATTGTGATGAAAATCGCTCAGGAACATCTTTACCTCACAGGCTAGTGAGGGGGGTGCATGGAGGCTGGCTCTCTTCAACCCAAAGTTATATTTCATAGCGAAGCATTTATTTAACTCCATTAAAGCACCAACTTATTTTGCAAGCTGTATGTATTTATTTATTTATTTATGTAAAAACTATATCGGAAATCAAAATAGTCAGTACAAGTTAAAATAAATATTACAAAACATAAGAAAGTTTACAAACGAGAGGAGGCCCCATTCAGCCCATCTTGCTCGTTTGGTTGTTAGTAGCTTATTGATCCCAGAATCTCATCAAGCAGCTTCTTGAAGGATCCCAGGGTGTCAGCTTCAACAACATTATCAGCCTGTCCCCCAAATGAAGACAACGACACTTTATAATTTCTTAAAGTAATGGTTTGAACGGGCGCGTCTGTTCTGGGTAAGGACAGGATGAGTAACTATTCTCTGGTTTCTTTCTCTCTCTCTCTCTAGGGTCCACTGCCAGTTGATCAGGCTCTTCGCTCGGGGAATTGAATCATCGCTTGGAAAGAGGAGAGGGTCTTGTCTGATGTATCATAAGTAAATCGGGACACTGCAAACACACAGACCAACTCCTGAACGTCTGGTACCCGGAAGCTGATTGATCTCAGAACTTTGTCAAGTCTGTTCTTAAAGGATCCCAGTGATTCAGCATCAACAACATGACTAGGTAACCCATTCCATCCCCTCACCACTCTCTGTGTGAAGAAGAGTCTCCTTCAACAACATGACTAGGTAACCCATTCCATCCCCTCACCACTCTCTGTGTGAAGAAGAGTCTCCTTCAGCAACATGACTAGGTAACCCATTCCATCCCCTCACCGCTCTCTGTGTGAAGAAGCGTCTCCTTCAACAACATGACTAGGTAACCCATTCCATCCCCTCACCGCTCTCTGTGTGAAGAAGAGTCTCCTTCAACAACATGACTAGGTAACCCATTCCATCCCCTCACCACTCTCTGTGTGAAGAAGAGTCTCCTTCAACAACATGACTAGGTAACCCATTCCATCCCCTCACCGCTCTCTGTGTGAAGAGTCTCCTTCAACAACATGACTAGGTAACCCATTCCATCCCCTCACCACTCTCTGTGTGAAGAAGAGTCTCCTTCAACAACATGACTAGGTAACCCATGGTAATATTAAGCTAAGGAGAAGAATCACAGTCTCATATGAGCCAGATTGCCCACGTAAAGTAATGGAAAGAATTTTTAAAAATGTTTTCAATGATAAAATGTATTTGTTATGTGTCCATGGTTTGTTACTGATATTAAAAAGCTCAACCACGAAGAATGACTCAATATTAAAGATCTAAGAAGATTTTAAAAATAAAAAAATAAAAAAAGTCCAGTCTGACGGAGGAGATCGAGGAAATGAAGTGAACGAGAAAGAAAGAAGGAAAGAAAGAGAAATTGCAAACTGTTTTGTTAAAAATGTTTAGAAATGTATTTATTTATGAAATGAGGGGACAGCTGGCTGGTAGCGTACAGAATCACTGACCGTTACTAACCTTTTAGAGCGCTGAGATTCAGCTTTTATTTAAAAAAAGAAAAACGATTTTCATAGTTTTAAAAGCACTTCAGGAGTTTTCTTTCTTACTGAAATTAAAACGTAATAAATTCCAGGATTGTTTTCTAGGTTGAGAAAAAAAAAAAAATCTTTACTGCCTGCCTGTCTGTCTGTCAAACTGAACAGGATTGTGGGGACCTGTCTGTCTGTCTGTCTGTCAAACTGAACAGGATCGTGGGGACATGTCTGTCTGTCTGTCTGTCAAACTGAACAGGATTGTGGGGACATGTCTGTCTGTCTGTCTGTCAAACTGAACAGGATCGTGGGGACCTGTCTGTCTGTCTGTCTGCTTGTCTGCTTGTGTGTCTGTCTGCTTGCCTGTCTGTCTGTCTGAACAGGATTGTGGGGACCTGTCTGTCTGTCTGTCTGTCTGCTTGTCTGCTTGTGTGTCTGTCTGCTTGCCTGTCTGTCTGTCTGTCTGTCTGAACAGGATTGTGGGGACCTGTCTGTCTGTCTGTCTGTCTGTCTGTCTGTCTGTCTGTCTGTCTGCTTGTCTGTCTGTCTGCTTGCATGTCTGTCTGTCTGTCTGTCTGTCTGAACAGGATTGTGGGGGATTACTGCAAAGTAGCATCTTTGTCTTAGGTCACAAAAAAAAACGATTTTAATTTTTAATTTTAATAAATTCTCTCTCTTTTCAGAAAAAGCTGCTTTTCAGTTTAATTCAGTCAGGATCTGATTTTCTGGTCACTTACACACATTCAAAATGATTTGCTAAAGAAAACAAACATGTCATTATTGTATCACTGGGACGACTTCTGAAATTTTCACCGCTCTGAACTTTTTTTAAAAGCATAGCCAAGTGTAGTAAAGCACTGTGAAACCACGGTAAAGCATAGTAAACCATTGAAAAAGCACCATAGATTCACAGCACAGGAAAAACATGGTGAGATTCAAAATGATTGTGAAAATATACCATGGGGAATTTTAATGAATGTTCAAAAATGCGACAATTTGAAGCCGAACATGAAAGACTGTGCCACTATGATGGCTTCCGGTAGCCTATTTTTGCGATATCATTTTGTAGTTTATTTGATGTTAAATAAAAAGATCTAAATGATGTTCTTTTTTTGTTTTTTAATGTTTGCATCCTAGAATATTCTAGGTGATACAAAACATTTTACACAGCTGTGCGTATTTATGAAATAGTATTTGATCTTCTTATGTGGCTAAAATATGCGACCGTAGCCCTTAACCAAAGTTATATTGCACTAGTGGTATTATCAGCAGCAGTAGAAGTGTTATTATTATTATTATTGTTATTATTATTATTTTGCTTTATTGAAATATCTGTCATGTTAAATAAAAGGCCAGTTTTAAGATTTTAAAATGTTGTGTAATCTGGGATATCACCTCCCCCTCCCTCTCCCTCTCCCTCTCTTATCCTCCTCTACCTCTTTCCCTTCTCCTCTCCCCCTCCCTCCTCCTCCTCCTCCTCCTCCCCCTCTCTCCCCCATCCCCCCCTCCTCCCTTCCTCCTCCCTCTTTCCCCTCTCCCCCCTTCCTCCCCATCCCCCTCTCCCCCCTTCCTACCCCCCTCCCTCTCCCTCCCCCCCTCCTCCTCCATCCTTCCATCCTCTCCCTCCCTCCTTCCCTCCCCCTCCATATATGGGCTACATGGAGGTGTCTGTCTGTCTGTCTGTCTGTCTGTACAGCCGTCTGTATGTCACTTTGACGTAAGTGTAATACAGCACAGTGCAAGCATGGTAAATTTTCTATTTTGAGAATGGGACAAGTATAACCGGTTTGTGACGCACTCAGACACCCCCCCCACACACACACACCCCCAGTAACCACAAACCCAGGCACCAATCTGCATTTTACTAAACATCTTTCACTTAACCCTCACACCCCAGGTCCTGATTACCAACAGGGTTTTATATATATATAAGAGGGAAGCATTGTAAAGCACAGAGAGGTCTGGTAAAGCATAGGGAAGCATTGTAAAGCACAGAGAGGTCTGGTAAAGCATAGGGAAGCATTGTAAAGCACAGAGAGGTCTGGTAAAGCATAGGGAAGCATTGTAAAGCACAGGGAGGTCTGGTAAAGCATAGGGAAGCATTGTAAAGCACAGAGAGGTCTGGTAAAGCATAGGGAAGCATTGTAAAGCACAGAGAGGTCTGGTAAAGCATAGGGAAGCATTGTAAAGCACAGAGAGGTCTGGTAAAGCATAGGGAAGCATTGTAAAGCACAGAGAGGTCTGGTAAAGCATAGGGAAGCATTGTAAAGCACAGAGAGGTCTGGTAAAGCATAGGGAAGCATTGTAAAGCACAGAGAGGTTTAAAACACTCAGCACTGAAGTTAATCACCATTGATTGGCACTTGATTGTAAAGGCGAGGGAAGGACAGCTTTTCTGGTTTTGATATCAGCATATTAGTGATGATTATTTAACACTTTTTCTGAAAGGTGAGCAAGGGTGAGAGTTTCAGCCCACCCCAGCTATACACCTAGGCCTGTATAAACACTGAGGCAAAAAAGTAGATTGGACCTGCAGATTGGAATTGATTGAAATAAAACACTTACAACGGTCTTTATTATAAGCAAAAGATATTTATTGTTGTAGTACTTAAGACAAGTTTGCTTTATCAGTACAGTACTTGACAATCAAACTGTGAGACCCTGTAACTACAGGATCAAATCAGGGGGCGCCCCTCTGAGAATAACTATATACATACTGAGCATCAAAAAGAAACTGATCACTTACATTTGAGCATCAAAAGAAACGTATCACTTATATTGGGATAGAATTCACTAGATGTGATCGAAAAATGACAAACTCTGTTTCAGAGCAGGTGCGGTGACTTTTGTATCGTGCTGATTAACAACTGACATCACGAAGATGCTGCTGAATGATCTGTGGATCTCGGGCAGGTGTTCCTTGGTCTCCCAGTTGGTGGCGCTGTCATTGACAGAGTGTGTCTGGTTATACCGTCTCGCCAGGTTTGAAATCGCTGGCTGTGAGCACCCAAGACGGCGAGCCACAGCACGCTGCCCTAGCCCAGCCTCCAACATGCCGATCGCACGAAGGCGCTGCTCTCTCGACAGACGTGGCATATTGGTTTTTTTTCTATTGCTTTTATTCAAAGCTTGCAATTCAACAGCTGGAATCGCTCCACACCCAGCGTCCAATCAGCTGTCTCGCTAATCAGGTGATTAAGTGCATCTGCTTCAGTCATAGTCACTCAAGCGTGTCATGGTCAAGGATGAATGATTGAGTGATTAAAAAGAAACCAAAAACATTTCATCCACGCCCATCATTTATATACCTTATTTTTGAAAATAAATGTGTTACAATAGTGATAAGTTTCTTTTGATGTTCTGTATATATATATATATATATAAAGCTATTTTAAGAATTTCTATTGCTAGAAACAGTCTGTTCTTGAGAATGGGACAAGTATAGCTGGTCTGTGACGCACTCAGACACACCCCCCCACCACACACACACACACACGCACACACACGCACACACACGCCCAGGAACGACAAACCCAGCCCCTGATCTGCATTTTACTAAATGTGTTTCACTTAACCCTTTACACCCCAGGACCTGATTATCAACAGAACACATATAAACACCAATGCAGTATCACATTACATAACTCATACAAAATTAAAAACTATAAACCTCAAGCCACAATGAAATTAATATTTGGTTTTCTTTTTTACATTTATTTTAAGGAAATCATTCTCCTGGACCGCATACCAAAAAAAAGAGAGGAGACAGGACATGAATCTGTGTGTCGATGACATTTAAAAAAAAAATCTAAATCGGATTCATGCAGCGATCTCGTTATATACGAGACCCCGAGACCCTCACGCACACGCACACGCTCGCGCACGCACACACAGCCGTGTGGTTCTGGTTCCGGCTCACAGCTTGTGTGGGTTGACCCACTTGTAGGTCCCTTCGTAACTAAACCCAACTTTCTTCAACAACTCATCAGCTTCAACTGGGCCTCGACTGAGAGGAGAGGAGAGGAGGAGAGAGAATTAGGAAATTAATTTTAAAAAAGCAGTATCACTGATGAAGGCACTAGAGTCCAAACGCTGGTCTGCTTAACAAGAGACCGAGTCAAGCAGACCAGCGTTTGGGGCTCCAGTGCCTTCATCAGTGTTATTGAAACTAGAAGAGACCGAGTCAAGCAAACCAGCGTTTGGGGCTCCAGTGCCTTCATCAGTGTTATTGAAACTAGAAGAGACTGAGTCAAGCAGACCAGCGTTTGGGCTCTAGTGCCTTCATCAGTGTTATTGAAACTAGAAGAGACCGAGTCAAGCAGACAATGGCAAACGTTTCCACTAGAAGTCTTTCTCAGCGTCTTCAATAGAAACACTAAAAGAAACTTCATAAATTCAAAGACGTTTTGTCTTGAAAGACTCATCGTTGAACCGTTTGTCATTGAATTGGCGGTTTCACTGCCTCCCTGATCATCGTGTAGCGGAGCTCTCTTACCTCCCATAGGTGTAGGGAACAGGCAGGATGTTGTCCGACTCGATCCTGTGCAGGAGAGGGGTGAAGATTCTCCAAGCCTCCCGCAGCTCATCACTGAGAGACACAGACAAGAAAATAAATTGCACTGCAAACACTGAACACAGCGAGTTAGTGAAGACCCCCATATTCAGTACTGCACTTGTACAATTTACTGTGAAACCCAGAGTAACCCTGATTTGACCCGGCTTGGAAATAAGACTCCCGCTGCAAATCCGTGTGATCCAGTCCTGGTTTCACTGTGAGTTTAATAATAAGACACACCTGAGCTTGTTACCTAGACACACTGGGGGCTGATCAAGCTGGTAGTAAAACCTGGGGTGGGTGACACTGCTGTGGAACAGGAGTCTAATTCCCATCCCTGCAATGCATCTCATTCAGAAATCTTTTACATTGGCTTTTGCTATCTTAGTGAAGGCCACCCTCTGGTGGACACTCGGTGAAACTTTATTGCATTTTGTAACTGATGTTTCTTAGGAAAGGTGCGGACAGAGATACAGACAGGCAGAGGGACCAGCAGACAGAGAGTCAGACTGAGAGACACACAGAGAGACACACAGGCAGAGAGACAGACAGACACACAGGCAGAGAGACAGACAGACAGAGAGAGAGAGACAGACAGACAGACAGACAGAGAGACAGACAGACACACAGGCAGAGAGACAGACAGAGAGAGAGAGAGAGACAGACAGACAGACAGAGAGAGAGAGACAGACAGACAGACAGAGAGACAGAGACACACAGACAGAGACACACAGGCAGAGAGACAGACAGGCACACAGACATAGACACAGGCAGAGAGACACACATAGGCAGAGACAGACAGACACAGACAGAGAGACACACAGGCAGAGAGACACACAGGCAGAGAGACAGACAGACACACAGGCAGAGAGACAGACACACAGACAGGCTCACCTGCGTACGAAGTGCATCTGGCTGCCACAGAACACATCGAGAATGAGACGCTCGTAGGCATCAGGGAGCTTCACATCCTGAGAGAGGAGAGGGGAGAGATAGAGAGGAGAGAGGAGAGGAGGGGAGAGAAATGAGAGGAGAGGCACAAGAGGGGAGAGGAGAGGGGAGAGAGAGGAGAGATAGAGAGGAGAGAAGAAAGGAGAGGAGAGGAGGGGAGAGGAGAGGAGAAAGGAGAGGGGAGACAGGGGAGAGGAGAGAGGGGAGAGAGGAGAGGGGAGAGAGAGGAGAGGGGAGGAGAGAGGAGAGGGGAGAGAGGAGAGGGGAGAGGAGAGGAGAAAGGAGAGGGGAGACAGGGGAGAGGAGAGAGGGGAGAGAGGAGAGGGGAGAGAGAGGAGAGGGGAGAGAGAGGAGAGGGGAGAGAGGAGAGGGGAGAGAGGGGAGAGAGGAGAGGGGAGAGAGAGGAGAGAGGAGACGGGAGAGGGGAGAGAGGAGAGGAGAGGAGAGAGGAGAGAGGAGAGACAAGAGAAGGGAGAGGAGTTAGAACGGGCGTGTTTGTGTTGACGTGATTCACCCGCAGTAAGCGATGGACGGTATAAACTCCCACACAATAACCCGACATTCAAAATGTCCCCCAATCACAGTACAGTAATCAAAACAAACAAGCGAGCAGGCAGTTAAAAATCTTTATTTTTATTAGTGCCAATTGCTTCTTTGTATAGTTCTGTGCTGTTTGGAGCTAATCTTTAGGAGTGTTTGAGGTTATACCTCTCTCTCTCTCTCTCTCCTCTCCCCCCCTCCCTTCCTTACTCGTTCTCTCTCTCCCCTCCCTTCCTCTCCTCTCCTCTCTCGCTCTCTCTCCTCACTCTCACTCTCCCTCTCCTCTCCTTTCCTTTCCTCTCCTCTCCTCTCCTCACTCTCTCTCCTCTCCTCTCACCTTGTATCTGCTCCCGTAGGTCAGGTCCAGCTCGCTCTCCTCTCCTCACTCTCTCTCTCCCTCTCCTCTCCTCACCCTCACCCTCACTCTCTCCTCACTCTCTCTCCTCTCCTCTCCTCTCCTCTCACCTTGTATCTGCTCCCGTAGGTCAGGTCCAGCTCGCTCTCCTCTCCTCACTCTCTCTCTCCCTCTCCTCTCCTCACCCTCACCCTCACTCTCTCCTCACTCTCTCTCCTCTCCTCTCCTCTCCTCTCACCTTGTATCTGCTCCCGTAGGTCAGGTCCAGCTCGCTCTCCTCTGGGTTGAAGAACATGCCCGGTTTCTTGGTCATCATCTTTGCGTACACGGCCTCGTTGGGCTGCACTCGGATCACGAGCTCGTTCCTCTTGCAGTGCCGAGCGAAGATATCACCGGGAACGTCGCAGAACTGCAGCCGCACCTCTGCCTTTCGCTCGTTCAGAGCCTTCCCACAGCGCAGCACAAAGGGGACCCCTGAACCACAGCACAAAATATATAATATAATACACTACAATAAAATACAATACAGTATAATACAGGGTGTCAGAGACACAGACACAGAGACAGAGATACAGAGACAGACAGAAACAGAGGCAGACGCACACACACCCCTCCTCCATCCTCTCCCCCTCTCTCACCGTCCCAGCGTTCGTTCTGCACATACAGCACCACAGTGGCAAAGGTGGGGGTGCGGGACCCCTTGGGGACGGTCTGGTCATCGAGGTACCCCTTCTGAGCCTCCCCCTCTCCCTCGGGGTCCCCCACGTACTGCCCCAAAACCACATCGTCCAGAGAGGCCTCCCGCACGCATTTCAGCACCTTCACCTGCAGGGGACGGCAGAGACGCAGAGAGAGAGAGAGAGAGAGAGAGAGAGAGAGGAGAGAGAGAAGTTAGTGTTGTGTGCGTCTCTCAACGTGTGTCTCAGTATGTCTCAGTGTGTCTGAGTCTGTCTCAGTGTATCTCTCAGTGTATCACAGTGTATCTCTCAGTCTGTCTCAGTCTGTCTCAGTGTATCTCTCAGTCTGTCTCTCAGTGTGTCTCTGTGTGTCTCTGTGTGTCTCTGTGTGTCTCAGAGACACACAGAGATACACTGAGACACACAGAGACACACAGAGACACACAGAGACACACTGAGAGACAGACTGAGAGATACACTGAGACACACTGAGACACACAGAGACACACAGAGATACACTGTGTGTCTCAGTGTGTCTCAGTGTGTCTCTCAGTGTGTCTCTCAGTGTATCTCTCAGTGCGTATCTCAGTGCATTACCTTCTCATCTCTGACATCATCAGAGTTGGGCGAGACCGGCTTCTCCATGGCAACGAGACACAGCATCTGAAGCAAGTGATTCTGCATGACATCCCTGAGAGAAAGAGGAGAGAGGAGAGAGAGAGAGAGAGAGAGAGAGAGAGAGAGGACAGAGTGTTTTTTTCTAACATTATACGCTGAGCTGCTGTAGTTAATCTAATCTAATGTCTTACACTGGCATTTCCTGCTGTGTGCTGGGCTGAGCCTCGCTGTCTCTCTCTCTCTCTCTCCTCACCTGATTATCCCAAATTCGTCGAAGTACCCCCCCCTCCCCTCGGTCCCGAATGGCTCTTTGAAGGTCAGGACCACGCAGGAGATACTGTCCCGGTTCCAGATCGGGCCAAAGATCCGATTCCCGAACCTGAGGGAGCAAAAAAAGAGCTTGCTCACAATGCTGTTTTGTTGAATTACAATTCCTCCTCCCCTCCCCCTCTCCCTCTCCCTCTCCCTCTCTCTCTCAGGTCCCCTGCTCGCTCTTCTTTTCAAAGAAGGTAAACAAGCATGGCTCCTGCTGTGCCTCTCACCACCAGCAAGCACAGGCAGGTTCACATCCCCCCCGCTGCGACACTGAACTGAGCTCCCCTCTCCTCTCCTCTCCTCTCCTCCTCCCCCTCTCACCTCAGCACCATGAGGTTCTGCACCATCTCCTTGCCCAGGTAATGATCAATGCGGTAGATCTGCCCCTCCTCTCCTCTCCTCTCCTCTCCTCCCCCTCTCACCTCAGCACCATGAGGTTCTGCACCATCTCCTTGCCCAGGTAATGATCAATGCGGTAGATCTGCCCCTCCTCTCCTCTCCTCTCCTCCTCCCCCTCTCACCTCAGCACCATGAGGTTCTGCACCATCTCCTTGCCCAGGTAATGATCAATGCGGTAGATCTGCCCCTCCTCTCCTCTCCTCTCCTCCTCCCCCTCTCACCTCAGCACCATGAGGTTCTGCACCATCTCCTTGCCCAGGTAATGATCAATGCGGTAGATCTGCCCCTCCTCTCCTCTCCTCTCCTCCTCCCCCTCTCACCTCAGCACCATGAGGTTCTGCACCATCTCCTTGCCCAGGTAATGATCAATGCGGTAGATCTGCCCCTCCTCTCCTCTCCTCTCCTCCTCCCCCTCTCACCTCAGCACCATGAGGTTCTGCACCATCTCCTTGCCCAGGTAATGATCAATGCGGTAGATCTGCCCCTCCTCTCCTCTCCTCTCCTCCTCCCCCTCTCACCTCAGCACCATGAGGTTCTGCACCATCTCCTTGCCCAGGTAATGATCAATGCGGTAGATCTGCCCCTCCTCTCCTCTCCCCATCTCCTCCCCCTCTCACCTCAGCACCATGAGGTTCTGCACCATCTCCTTGCCCAGGTAATGATCAATGCGGTAGATCTGCCCCTCCTCTCCTCTCCCCATCTCCCCCCCCTCTCACCTCAGCACCATGAGGTTCTGCACCATCTCCTTGCCCAGGTAATGATCAATGTGGTAGATCTGCCCCTCCCTCCCTCCTCTCCTCTCCTCTCCTCTCCTCCCCCTCTCACCTCAGCACCATGAGGTTCTGCACCATCTCCTTGCCCAGGTAATGATCAATGCGGTAGATCTGCCCCTCCTCTCCTCTCCCCATCTCCTCCCCTCTCACCTCAGCACCATGAGGTTCTGCACCATCTCCTTGCCCAGGTAATGATCAATGCGGTAGATCTGCTCCTCTGTGAACAGGGAGGACAGGTGGTTGGAAAGCTGGTCCGAACTCTGCAGGTCCTTCCCGAAGGGCTTCTCCACAATCACACGATTCCAGCCCCTTGGAAGAGACAGGGAATATTCATTAGAACAGGGTTAGGGTTAGTGTCAGTGTTGTGGTCAGTCTGTATCTCACTTGGTGCTCAGGGTTGGTGTCAGTGTTGTGGTCAGTCTGTATCTCACTTGGTGCTCAGGGTTAGTGTTGTGGTCAGTCTGTATCTCACTTGGTGCTCAGGGTTAGTGTTGTGGTCAGTCTGTATCTCACTTGGTGCTCAGGGTTGGTGTTGTGGTCAGTCTGTATCTCACTTGGTGCTCAGGGTTGGTGTTGTGGTCAGTCTGTATCTCACTTGGTGCTCAGGGTTGGTGTCAGTGTTGTGGTCAGTCTGTATCTCACTTGGTGCTCAGGGTTAGTGTTGTGGTCAGTCTGTATCTCACTTGGTGCTCAGGGTTAGTGTTGTGGTCAGTCTGTATCTCACTTGGTGCTCAGGGTTAGTGTTGTGGTCAGTCTGTATCTCACTTGGTGCTCAGGGTTGGTGTTGTGGTCAGTCTGTATCTCACTTGGTGCTCAGGGTTGGTGTCAGTGTTGTGGTCAGTCTGTATCTCACTTGGTGCTCAGGGTTAGGGTTGTGGTCAGTCTGTATCTCACTTGGTACTCAGTGTAAGTGTTGTGGTCAGTCTGTATCTCACTTGGTGCTCAGGGTTAGGGTTGTGGTCAGTCTGTATCTCACTTGGTGCTCAGTGTCAGTGTTGTGGTCAGTCTGTATCTCACTTGGTGCTCAGGGTTGGTGTTGTGGTCAGTCTGTATCTCACTTGGTGCTCAGGGTTGGTGTCAGTGTTGTGGTCAGTCTGTATCTCACTTGGTGCTCAGTGTCAGTGTTGTGGTCAGTCTGTATCTCACTTGGTGCTCAGGGTTAGGGTTGTGGTCAGTCTGTATCTCACTTGGTGCTCAGGGTTGGTGTCAGTGTTGTGGTCAGTCTGTATCTCACTTGGTGCTCAGGGTTAGTGTTGTGGTCAGTCTGTATCTCACTTGGTGCTCAGGGTCAGTGTTGTGGTCAGTCTGTATCTCACTTGGTGCTCAGGGTTAGGGTTGTGGTCAGTCTGTATCTCACTTGGTGCTCAGTGTCAGTGTTGTGGTCAGTCTGTATCTCACTTGGTGCTCAGGGTTAGGGTTCTGGTCAGTCTGTATCTCACTTGGTGCTCAGTGTCAGTGTTGTGGTCAGTCTGTATCTCACTTGGTGCTCAGGGTTAGGGTTGTGGTCAGTCTGTATCTCACTTGGTGCTCAGTGTCAGTGTTGTGGTCAGTCTGTATCTCACTTGGTGCTCAGTGTCAGTGTTGTGGTCAGTCTGTATCTCACTTGGTGCTCAGGGTTAGGGTTGTGGTCAGTCTGTATCTCACTTGGTGCTCAGTGTCAGTGTTGTGGTCAGTCTGTATCTCAGTTGGTGCTCAGGGTTAGGGTTCTGGTCAGTCTGTATCTCACTTGGTGCTCAGGGTTAGTGTTGTGGTCAGTCTGTATCTCACTTGGTGCTCAGGGTTGGTGTTGTGGTCAGTCTGTATCTCACTTGGTGCTCAGGGTTAGTGTTGTGGTCAGTCTGTATCTCACTTGGTGCTCAGGGTTAGTGTTGTGGTCAGTCTGTATCTCACTTGGTGCTCAGGGTTAGGGTTGTGGTCAGTCTGTATCTCACTTGGTGCTCAGGGTTGGTGTCAGTGTTGTGGTCAGTCTGTATCTCACTTGGTGCTCAGTGTCAGTGTTGTGGTCAGTCTGTATCTCACTTGGTGCTCAGGGTTAGGGTTGTGGTCAGTCTGTATCTCACTTGGTGCTCAGTGTCAGTGTTGTGGTCAGTCTGTATCTCACTTGGTGCTCAGTGTCAGTGTTGTGGTCAGTCTGTATCTCACTTGGTGCTCAGGGTTAGTGTTGTGGTCAGTCTGTATCTCACTTGGTGCTCCGGGTTAGGGTTGTGGTCAGTCTGTATCTCACTTGGTGCTCAGTGTCAGTGTTGTGGTCAGTCTGTATCTCACTTGGTGCTCCGGGTTAGGGTTGTGGTCAGTCTGTATCTCACTTGGTGCTCAGTGTCAGTGTTGTGGTCAGTCTGTATCTCACTTGGTGCTCAGGGTTAGGGTTCTGGTCAGTCTGTATCTCACTTGGTGCTCAAGCACTCCAGGCTGATGTTGCGGGTCACGTCCTCGTACACGCTCGGGGGCAGTGCCAGGTAGAAGAGGCGGTTGGCCGCTTCTCCGTTGGGAATCTCCCCCACGTGCCGGTTCAGGCTCCGGAACGCCGCAGGGTCGTTGTAGCCGCCGGAGAGGTAGGAGTGACGAGAGAAGAACTGAGAGAGCTTGGAGGAGTCCTCCTCCGATACCTGGGAGAGAAGGAAGGGGGGGGGACGGAGAGAGAGAGAGAGAGAGAGAGAGAGAGAGAGAGATACACTTTGCTGTGCTTTTACTGTGGGACACTTTTACAAGGGTTTGGGTTACCATGGTTTGTATTTTTTAATATGCTTTACCAGACCTCTCTGTGCTTTACAATGCTTCCCTATGCTTTACCAGACCTCTCTGTGCTTTACAATGCTTCCCTATGCTTTACCAGACCTCTCTGTGCTTTACAATGCTTCCCTATGCTTTACCAGACCTCTCTGTGCTTTACAATGCTTCCCTATGCTTTACCAGACCTCTCTGTGCTTTACAATGCTTCCCTATGCTTTACCAGACCTCCCTGTGCTTTACAATGCTTCCCTATGCTTTACCAGACCTCTCTGTGCTTTACAATGCTTCCCTATGCTTTACCAGACCTCTCTGTGCTTTACAATGCTCCCCTATGCTTTACCACACCTCTCTGTGCTTTACAATGCTTCCCTATGCTTTACCACACCTCTCTGTGCTTTACAATGCTTCCCCATGCTTTACCAGACCTCTCTGTGCTTTACAATGCTTCCCCATGCTTTACCAGACCTCTTTGTGCTTTACAATGCTTCCCTGTGCTTTACCAGACCTCTCTGTGCTTTACAATGCTTCCCTATGCTTTACCAGACCTCTCTGCGCTTTACAATGCTTCCCTATGCTGTACCATGCTTTCACTGTGCTGTATCCCTCCCTCTCACCTTCATGTAGGGCTGGCACTGTTTCTGAATGTCCTCCACGGTCAGTTTGGAGCGAGCGAAACCGACGAAGTGAGTGTCCTCTGGGAGCAGCCCGTCCCGGTACAGCCACCTGAGAGAGAGAGAGAGAGAGAGAGAGAGAGAGAGAGAGAGAGAGAGAGAGAGAGAGAGAGAGAGAGAGAGATTAACAGAGATACAGAGACACAGATACAGAAGCACTGAGACACACACACTGAGACTGAAGCACACACACACACACACACACACACACACACACACACACACACACACACACACACACACACAGAGACAGACTCACACACACTGACACAGACTCACACACACACACTGCCACTACAGAGATTTTTATTTTTTCATTGCTGTAACATGACACTGCATTAATTGCTGACACTGTTTCACAGCCAATTCAAAACGTAATAATGCTCAAGAACATTTTGGCAGAATACTCGAGCACAGCTTTCCCAGGAAGCAGGGATCATATCAATGACACAACGCCTGCAACTCACCACAGAGTGGGGTAGATCTTCTTCTTCGCCAGATCACCCTGCAAGAAAAACCAAAGAACATTTGAAAAAAAAAAAAGCTAGTTCAGTTTCGTCCAGAGAATCGATTTCACAGGGATGGGAATCATCACAAGTGTGAATAAACCAAATACATACCTGCATTTATCAACCCCCCCCCCCTCCCCCCCCAAAACCTTACTGTCAGTCTGAGTGACTGTGTGTGTGTGAGTGACTGTGTGTGTGTGTGTGTGTCTGAGTGTCAGAGTGACTGTGTGTGTGTGTGTGTGTGTCTGAGTGTCAGAGTGACTGTGTGTGTGTGTGTGTGTGTGTCTGAGTGTCAGAGTGACTGTGTGTCAGAGTGACTGTGTGTGTGTGTGTGTGTCTGAGTGTCAGAGTGACTGTGTGTGTGTGTGTGTGTGTCTGAGTGTCAGAGTGACTGTGTGTGTGTGTGTGTGTCTGAGTGTCAGAGTGACTGTGTGTCAGAGTGACTGTGTGTGTGTGTGTGTGTCTGAGTGATTGTGTGTCTGTGTGTGTCTCAGTGTGTCAGAGTGACTGTGTGTGTGTGTGTGTGTCTGAGTGATTGTGTGTCTGTGTGTCTCAGTGTGTCTGAGTGACTGTGTGTGTGTGTGTGTCTGAGTGATTGTGTGTCTGTGTGTGTCTCAGTGTGTCTGAGTGACTGTGTGTGTGTGTGTGTGTGTCTGAGTGATTGTGTGTCTGTGTGTGTCTCAGTGTGTCTGAGTGACTGTGTGTGTGTGTGTGTGTCTGAGTGATTGTGTGTCTGTGTGTCTCAGTGTGTCTGAGTGACTGTGTGTGTGTGTGTGTGTCTGAGTGATTGTGTGTCTGTGTGTGTCTCAGTGTGTCTGAGTGACTGTGTGTGTGTGTGTGTGTCTGAGTGATTGTGTGTCTGTGTGTGTCTCAGTGTGTCTGAGTGACTGTGTGTGTGTGTGTGTGTCTGAGTGATTGTGTGTCTGTGTGTGTCTCAGTGTGTCTGAGTGACTGTGTGTGTGTGTGTGTGTCTGAGTGATTGTGTGTGTGTGTGTGTGTGTGTGTGTGTCTGTGTGTGTGAGTGACTGTGTGTCAGAGTGACTGTGTGTGTGTGTCTGTGTGTGTCTGAGTGTGTCTGAGTGACTGTGTGTGTGTGTGTGTGTGTGTGTCTGAGTGACTGTGTGTGTGTGTGTGTGTGTCTGAGTGACTGTGTGTGTGTGTGTGTCTGAGTGACTGTGTGTGTGTGTGTGTGTGTGTGTCTGAGTGTGTCTGAGTGACTGTGTGTGTGTGTCTGAGTGACTGTGTGTGTGTCTGTGTGTCTGAGTGACTGTGTGTGTGTTTGTCTGTGTGTGTCTGTGTGTCTGAGTGTCTCCTTGTGTGTCTCTTTGTGTGTCTCTGTCAGTCCACTCACCGTTGATCCCAATATAATGACCAAACTGTCCCCTGATGATGAAGTCATGATCGTGTGTGTGTGTGTGTGTGTGTGTGTGTGTGTGTGTAAGTCTCTCTCTCTGTTATTAGGCTGCAGTGCTCGTATATGTGCATCTGTTTTTGTGTATTCTGTGTGCGTGTCTCTGTCGCTCTCCCTCTAGTTGGTGCACCTATAGCTGCTGTGTGTGTGTGTGTGTGTCTCTCTCTCTCTCTCTCTCTGTCTCTCAAGTCTCTATAGAGCAGAAACCAGGGTTATACCAGCTGATCAGAGAGAGAGAGAGAGAGAGAGAGAGAGAGAGTAGCAGTGCTATACTGTTTTATGCTACTATCTATGTATTTGGCAGACGCCTTCATATACATTACTTACAATACATGACCTGACAGCACAGAGCGTTTGCATTTTGAGTTTGTAAAACCGCAGCGTGATCTCTCTCTCTCTCTCTCCCTCTCTAAATATTTTAAACATAGACATCACAGTGAACAAAAATACAGACCAAAGAATCATGATATGTTTTCAGTATGAAACGTGGCACGCTGTCAAAATGAAAACATTACACAGTTAGTCTCGGGTAAGACCTCCCTGAGCAATCCTGCCAGCGTTGACACACTGTTTAAAATGTAAATAACATTGTGTGTGTGCACAATGAGCCACTGATGTTGCGATTTCATTGTACACAAAAGGTTTAGCTGAGACATTCAGTAAGCATGCCATCTGAAGAGGAGGCTGTGCGGTCCAGTGGTTAAAGAAAAGGGCTTGTAACCAGGAGGTCCCCGGTTCAAATCCCACCTCAGCCACTGACCCTGAGCAAGTCACTTCACCTCCTTGTGCTCCGTCTTTCGGGTGAGACGTAGTTGTAAGTGACTCTGCAGCTGATGCATAGTTCACACACCCTAGTCTCTGTAAGTCGCCTTGGATAAAGCCGTCTGCTAAATAAACAAATAATAATAATAATAATAATAATAATAATAATAATAATAATAATAATAATGTGGGATAACTCCCTCCCCCCTCTTCTCTCCTCCTCTCCTCCTCCCCCCTCTTCTCTCCCCCTCTCCTCCTCTTCCTCCCCTCTCCTCCCCTCTTCACTCCCCCTCTTCTCTTCCTCTCCTCCTCCTCCTCTATCCTATAATCGCCTGATCTATCCGGTCCACACTGTAATGTTGAAACTCAGAATCAGCTCATCTTTATCAGATCAATATTTCAACACAAGCACAAGCATTTCAGCAACTTCACAAATCAAAAGATGCGATTTCAAAATGCAAACACAGACACACACACACACACACCGAGAGACAGACACACACTGAGAGACACACACACACACACTGAGAGACACACACACACCGAGACACACACGCACCGAGAGACACACACACACACACAGAGAGACACACACACACACAGAGAGACACACACACACCGAGACACACACACACACCGAGAGACACACACACACACACACTGAGAGACACACACACACACACTGAGAGACACACACACACCGAGACACACACACACTGAGAGACACACACGCACTGAGAGACACACACACACTGAGAGACACACACACACACACCGAGAGACACACACACACACCGAGACACACACACACACACACTGAGAGACACACACACACTGAGAGACACACACACACTGAGAGACACACACACACACACACCGAGAGACACACACACACACACCGAGAGACACACACACTGAGAGACACACACACACACTGAGAGACACACACACACACCGAGAGACACACACACACTGAGAGACACACACACACACCGAGAGACACACACACACACCGAGAGACACACACACACACACCGAGAGACACAGACACACACACCGAGAGACACAGACACACACACACACACACACACACACACCGAGAGACACACACACACTGAGAGACACACACACACTGAGAGACACACACACACACGAGAGACACACACACACACACCGAGAGACACACACACACACCAAGAGACACACACACACACTTCGCTACAACAATGTGTGTTTTTTTTAAACTGCACACAGTTTACTAGGAAACAGATCGGGTTCAATTAAAAGAGTGAGCTGGTAAGCCTTTCTAAACAGAGCTATCGACTACGACACAGAGAGGGAAGTCGGCTTTTTCAATTCTCTCATCACTTACATGAAGCGAGACGAGAGCGGGTCACGCAGACACCAGCTCTGCTTGCCGTGTGATTTTGCAATATCGAACAATTTCTTTCTTTCAGCTGCCCTGTGATGATGTAACAGAAAGTCAGCAGTTTGGATCTGTGATTACAAAATCCACAAAAAAAAAAAACCAAAAAAAAAACAGAGAGGTGTGGTAAAGCATAGGGAAGCATTGTAAAGCACAGAGAGGTGTGGTAAAGCACAGGGAAGCATTGTAAAGCACAGAGAGGTGTGGTAAAGCATAGGGAAGCATTGTAAAGCACAGAGAGGTGTGGTAAAGCATAGGGAAGCATTGTAAAGCACAGAGAGGTCTGGTAAAGCATAGGGAAGCATTGTAAAGCACAGAGAGGTCTGGTAAAGCATAGGGAAGCATTGTAAAGCACAGGGAGGTCTGGTAAAGCATAGGGAAGCATTGTAAAGCACAGAGAGGTCTGGTAAAGCATAGGGGAGCACTGTAAAGCACAGAGAGGTCTGGTAAAGCATAGGGAAGCATTGTAAAGCACAGGGAGGTCTGGTAAAGCATAGGGAAGCATTGTAAAGCACAGAGAGGTCTGGTAAAGCATAGGGAAGCATTGTAAAGCACAGGGAGGTCTGGTAAAGCATAGGGAAGCATTGTAAAGCACAGAGAGGTCTGGTAAAGCATAGGGAAGCATTGTAAAGCACAGAGAGGTCTGGTAAAGCATAGGGAAGCATTGTAAAGCACACAGAAGCATTGTAAAGAATAGCAAGGAATGATAAAGTAAATCAGTAAACGTGGCACAGCTTGGTAAATACAGAGAACAACCATGGGAATAGCATGGGGGGGGGAGGCTGCTGACTCTCTGTGCCAGTGTAGTGTTGTAAAGATTATGAAAGGGCAGCCCCATCGTGATGCAGCACAGATGAACGCAGGCGTGTGTTTCCGTACTGTGCAAAGTCACTGCTGCTCAGCAGTGCTGCTTGTGCAAGGCTGGGAGACAGAGGCATAATGAATTAGCAAATTCCTGTTGCCAAGTAACAGCATGTGTCGTGCTAGTGTGTGTGTCTCTCAGTGTCTCAGCGTGCGTGTGTGTGTGTGTGTGTGTCTCAGTGTGTGTGTCTCTCAGTGTCTCAGCGTGCGTGTGTGTGTGTGTCTCAGTGTGTGTGTCTCTCAGTGTCTCAGCGTGCGTGTGTGTGTGTGTCTCAGTGTGTGTGTCTCTCAGTGTCTCAGCGTGCGTGTGTGTGTGTGTCAGTGTGTGTGTGAGTCTGTGTGTCTGTGTGTGTGTCAGTGTCACTGTGTCTGTTAGTGTGTGTTAGTGTCAGTGTCTGTGTTAGTGTGTGTGTGTCAGTGTCACAGTGTCTGTGTTAGTGTGTGTGTGTGTCAGTGTCAGTGTGTGTGTGTTAGTGTGTGTCAGTGTCACAGTGTCTGTGTTAGTGTGTGTGTGTCAGTGTCAGTGTGTGTGTGTCAGTGTCACAGTGTCTGTGTTAGTGTGTGTGTGTGTCAGTGTCACAGTGTCTGTGTTAGTGTGTGTGTGTCAGTGTCAGTGTGTGTGTGTCAGTGTCACAGTGTCTGTGTTAGTGTGTGTGTGTCAGTGTCAGTGTGTGTGTGTCAGTGTCACAGTGTCTGTGTTAGTGTGTGTCAGTGTCAGTGACAGTGTCTGTGTTAGTGTGTGTCAGTGTCAGTGTGTCTGTGTTAGTGTGTGTGTGTCAGTGTCTGTTAGTGTGTGTGTGTGTGTGTCAGTGTGTCTGTGTTAGTGTGTGTTAGTGTGTGTCAGTGTGTCTGTGTTAGTGTGTGTGTGTCAGTGTCTGTTAGTGTGTGTGTGTGTGTGTGTCAGTGTGTCTGTGTTAGTGTGTGTTAGTGTGTGTCAGTGTGTGAGTGTCACAGTGTCTGTGTTAGTGTGTGTGTGTGTGTGTGTCAGTGTTAGTGTCTGTGTCACAGTGTCAGTGTCTGTGTCAGTATGGCAGCTCTATCAATAGGCTGTTGTCAGCACTCTCGTTGTAACGCAAGCGCAGCTCACACTGTTTCTATTCTCTGAATTGCACAAAGTCACGGCCGCTCAGCTGTTTTTTTCAGCCCTGATTTAGAAATCAAATAAAGAGCCAACTTTCTATTTTACTGCTACATCAGTTAATATGCACGGCTTTATTATCATGATCACTGGCCCCTCCCTTTAAAGGAGCGCTGACCATCTTTAAAATCCATTCTCTCACCTCTTATTAGCTTTATTATCATGATCACTGGCCCCTCCCTTTAAAGGAGCGCTGACCATCTTTAAAATCCATTCTCTCACCTCTTATTAGCTTTATTAACAGGATCACTGGCCCCTCCCTTTAAAGGAGCGCTGACCATCTTTAAAATCCATTCTCTCACCTCTTATTAGCTTTATTATCATGATCGCTGGTCCCTCCCTTTAGAGGAGCGCTGACCATCTTTAAAATCCATTCTCTCACCTCTTATTAGCTTTATTAACATGATCACCGGCCCCTCCCTTTAAAGGAGCGCAGACCATCTTTAAAATCCATTCTCTCACCTCTTATTAGTTTTATTAACAGGATCACCGGCCCCTCCCTTTAAAGGAGCGCTGACCATCTTTAAAATCCATTCTCTCACCTCTTATTAGCTTTATTAAGAGCCCTTTTAAATAATGATTTGTTGAGGAAACGTGAATTATATGTTGTCAGTCCAGCAGCAGTACAAAGTTGAGTTTTTGCTAATCCCACAGTATTTGAGTCTGCTGGTTCTGCAAGATAAGCTCTTGTCGATTTTGACAGAAGTCTTTTTCTGGTTTGCCTTGTCTGTGTTTCTGTCGCTAGGCTTTTCTGAAAGATATTGCCTCGCTGTTTTCTGCACACGTGAAATTTGCTCTCCCTCAGAATCTCATGATGTCTTCATAAGAAAACATTTTGTGGGCTTCGTGCTAGTTAATCCTTCTTTGAACCCTATCACTCAACGGTGAACGCAAAACCATAACTGATATTTATAATATTTTAGTGTTTGCCGTTCAGTGGTAGAATTTTTTAAAAAAAAGTATCTAGACACATCAGTAAAACTCCTCCACGTCCACTCTCTTGTTTAACACTGTGGGTGCGTCTGTATTGGGGGGAGGGGCTCGCATATGAATCCACGTACTCACCGACGCCCCTACGATGAAGAAGATGTGTGTGTCGGACTGTCTGAACTCCTCATCGTCGTACAGCTCCTTCCTCAGCTGCCCGAAGACCTCCGAGCGGCTGAGAGGGGGGTTCACACTCATCCTCCCTGTGGGTATAGCACAGAGAGGTCTGGTAAAGCATAGGGAAGCATTGTAAAGCACAGAGAGGTCTGGTAAAGCATAGGGAAGCATTGTGAAGCACAGAGAGGTCTGGTAAAGCATAGGGAAGCATTGTAAAGCACAGAGAGGTCTGGTAAAGCATAGGGAAGCATTGTAAAGCACAGAGAGGTCTGGTAAAGCATAGGGAAGCATTGTGAAGCACAGAGAGGTCTGGTAAAGCATAGGGAAGCATTGTAAAGCACAGAGAGGTCTGGTAAAGCACAGGGAAGCATTGTAAAGCACAGAGAGGTCTGGTAAAGCATAGGGAAGCATTGTAAAGCACAGAGAGGTCTGGTAAAGCATAGGGAAGCATTGTAAAGCACAGAGAGGTCTGGTAAAGCATAGGGAAGCATTGTAAAGCACAGAGAGGTCTGGTAAAGCACAGGGAAGCATTGTAAAGCACAGAGAGGTGTGGTAAAGCATAGGGAAGCATTGTAAAGCACAGAGAGGTCTGGTAAAGCATAGGGAAGCATTGTAAAGCACAGAGAGGTCTGGTAAAGTATATAGTAAACTACTGGGGGGGCGGGGGGGGGGGGGGACTGCACAATTACCGGTCAGATTTACTTAGTAAGTTTTTATAAGGGTCGGAAATATGAAAACGTTCGTTTACAGTAAAACAATTAGGAAGAGGAGACGAGACGTGCATTTATTAAATACCGCGCATTAAATAAAACGCACATTCATACGCCGGGGTTAGTGAGAGTCGCAGGCAGACGGCCAATTCTGTGAAATGGGTTCAGAACTAGAAATTCATTCGTCCGCGGTCATCTTTATTTAAATTAACCAAATCCCGTCAACTCGTCGCATCTTTATCATTCCATGCACAAAATAGGAAGCGGAACTTAAAAGAGAGAGAGAGAGAGAGAGAGAGAGAGAGAGAGAGAGAGAGAGAGAGAGAGAGAGAGAGAGAGAGAGAGAGAGAGAGAGAGAGAGAGAGAGAGAGAGAGAGAGAGAGAGAGAGAGAGATGTCAATTAAAATAGCAAAGGAAATTGCATCCATGAAGCAGCGATTTCAAATAATAGTCGTCCCTGATCTACTCACTGTCGTGTTTCTGAACAAACTGTACAGTCTAATGTGGGAGTCCGAGTCTGTTTTTTTTCGTTCTCTGGTTCGCTTGCGTGCTTGCTTTCCTTCCTCCCTTCCTTCCTTGCTGTAAAGCGTGTGGATGCAATTGACAAGCCCCTCTATATTACTCCAGATTGGTTGAGAAAATGCAAGTGACCACAGCGAGCGCTGCTGACCATGTCCAGGGGCTCCGGCGATGCTACAAAGTATTCAACACCGAACACAGTCGCCGAACTGTGTGGAACGGTAAGCCCAGGAGCCAATCAGCGGCCGGGAATCCCGAATCGGGCCAATCGAATGTCGCAGAGCAGGTCGCCACAGCGGCCAATCGCGTTCAAGGGGCGGGATTTATTTATTTATTTATTTATTTATTTATTTATTTATTTATTTAATTTATTTTTTTTTTTTTAAATGTCGGCTCACTGTTCAGCTGGCCGAGTTTATAAAATAAAATCCTCCCTAAATCCTTTTATTGCTGCAACATTATCACTGGTTCCCTCGTTTTCTTTGTGTTAAAAACTGTTTTGGGTTACTATTAAGCTTTCTAATATATATATATATATATATATATATATATATATAGACACACCTCACCTTTAAGAGCAGCGACGGTACAATTTCAGGAAGCGGGTTCCTCGTCACGTTTTAGGCTGGGGAAATCCTAACATGAAACTTTCTCCTGCCTGTCCAATTTAGACACGAGAAATCTATCAATTTAAATAAATACTTTTCATTTCATGACGGTACCGACAAGTGTCCGTGATACGGAACATCGCGACGGGCAGCCGGAAGTAGCTTCGATTATTTCCCCTGTGATGTGAGCGACTAGTTTATCCGTAGCTGCGTGTAGTATGGATTGAAACTGAAACTTGTGAAGTATTTATTGTTATTAAACTTACAAGAACTTCAAAAATCGCAATAGCACGTAAGTACAACTCTATAGCAATACTACTAAGTTGTCGGATGCCCCCTTATGCGAGTGTACCTTGGTGAATTTGTACAAGTAAATTTGTCTTTAATATGCTTTACCACACCTCTCTGTGCTTTACAATGCTTCCTATGCTTTACCAGACCTCTCTGTGCTTTACAATGCTTCCCTATGCTTTACCAGACCTCTCTGTGCTTTACAATGCTTCTCTATGCTTCACCACACCTCTCTGTGCTTTACAATGCTTCCCTATGCTTTACCAGACCTCTCTGTGCTTTACAATGCTTCCCTATGCTTTACCAGACCTCTCTGTGCTTTACAATGCTTCCCTATGCTTTACCACACCTCTCTGTGCTTTACAATGCTTCCCTATGCTTTACCACACCTCTCTGTGCTTTACAATGCTTCCCTATGCTTTACCAGACCTCTCTGTGCTTTACAATACTTCCCTATGCTTTACCAGACCTCTCTGTGCTTTACAATGCTTCCCTCTGCTTTACCAGACCTCTCTGTGCTTTACAATGCTTCCCTCTGCTTTACCAGACCTCTCTGTGCTTTACAATGCTTCCCTATGCTTTACCAGACCTCTCTGTGCTTTACAATGCTTCCCTATGCTTTACCAGACCTCTCTGTGCTTTACAATGCTTCCCTATGCTTTACCAGACCTCTCTGTGCTTTACAATGCTTCCCTATGCTTTACCACACCTCTCTGTGCTTTACAATGCTTCCCTATGCTTTACCAGACCTCTCTGTGCTTTACAATGCTTCCCTATGCTTTACCAGACCTCTCTGTGCTTTACAATACTTCCCTATGCTTTACCAGACCTCTCTGTGCTTTACAATGCTTCCCTCTGCTTTACCAGACCTCTCTGTGCTTTACAATGCTTCCCTCTGCTTTACCAGACCTCTCTGTGCTTTACAATGCTTCCCTATGCTTTACCAGACCTCTCTGTGCTTTACAATGCTTCCCTCTGCTTTACCAGACCTCTCTGTGCTTTACAATGCTTCCCTATGCTTTACCAGACCTTCAGAACAGGTACAGTTAAAGACAGAATTTTATTTAACTTAATAATAAAGTTTAAGAATTGCTCCAAAAATATATACAGTGCCTTGCGAAAGTATTCGGCCCCCCTTGAACTTTGCGTCCTTTTGCCACATTTCAGGCTTCAAACATAAAGATATGAAACTGTAATTTTTTGTGAAGAATCAACAACAAGTGGACACAATCATGAAGTGGAACGAAATTTATTGGATATTTCAAACTTTTTTAACAAATAAAAAACTGAAAAATTGGGCATGCAAAAATTATTCAGCCCCCTTAAGTTAATACTTTATAGCGCCACCTTTTGCTGCGATTACAGCTGTAAGTCGCTTGGGGTATGTCTCTATCAGTTTTGCACATCGAGAGACTGAAATTTTTGCCCATTCCTCCTTGCAAAACAGCTCGAGCTCAGTGAGGTTGGATGGAGAGCATTTGTGAACAGCAGTTTTCAGTTCTTTCCACAGATTCTCGATTGGATTCAGGTCTGGACTTTGACTTGGCCATTCTATCACCTGGATATGTTTATTTGTGAACCATTCCATTGTAGATTTTGCTTTATGTTTTGGATCATTGTCTTGTTGGAAGACAAATCTCCGTCCCAGTCTCAGGTCTTTTGCAGACTCCATCAGGTTTTCTTCCAGAATGGTCCTGTATTTGGCTCCATCCATCTTCCCATCAATTTTAACCATCTTCCCTGTCCCTGCTGAAGAAAAGCAGGCCCAAACCATGATGCTGCCACCACCATGTTTGACAGTGGGGATGGTGTGTTCAGGGGTGATGAGCTGTGTTGCTTTTACGCCAAACATAACGTTTTGCATTGTTGCCAAAAAGTTCGATTTTGGTTTCATCTGACAAGAGCACCTTCTTCCACATGTTTGGTGTGTCTCCCAGGTGGCTTGTGGCAAACTGTAAACGACACTTTTTATGGATATCTTTAAGAAATGGCTTTCTTCTTGCCACTCTTCCATAAAGGCCAGATTTGTGCAGTATACGACTGATTGTTGTCCTATGGACAGAGTCTCCCACCTCAGCTGTAGATCTCTGCAGTTCATCCAGAATGATCATGGGCCTCTTGGCTGCATCTCTGTTCAGTCTTCTCCTTGTATGAGCTGAAAGTTTAGAGGGACGGCCAGGTCTTGGTAGATTTGCAGTGGTCTGATACTCCTTCCATTTCAATATTATCGCTTGCACAGTGCTCCTTGGGATGTTAAAGCTTGGGAAATCTTTTTGTATCCAAATCCAGCTTTAAACTTCTCCACAACAGTATCTCGGACCTGCCTGGTGTGTTCCTTGTTCTTCATGATGCTCTCTGCGCTTTAAACGGACCTCTGAGACTATCACAGTGCAGGTGCATTTATACGGAGACTTGATTACACACAGGTGGATTCTATTTATCATCATTAGTCATTTAGGTCAACATTGGATCATTCAGAGATCCTCACTGAACTTCTGGAGAGAGTTTGCTGCACTGAAAGTAAAGGGGCTGAATAATTTTGCACGCCCAATTTTTCAGTTTTTTATTTGTTAAAAAAGTTTGAAATATCCAATAAATTTCGTTCCACTTCATGATTGTGTCCCACTTGTTGTTGATTCTTCACAAAAAATTACAGTTTCATATCTTTATGTTTGAAGCCTGAAATGTGGCAAAAGGTCGCAAAGTTCAAGGGGGCCGAATACTTTCGCAAGGCACTGTATATATGATTCAGGAGGGACTGAAACAGTAAACAGAGAGAACGATAAATAAAAACCCACAATGCCTCTCTCCCTAAAATGAAGTGAAAGTGAAAGTGAGTAGAGAGAGAGAGAGAGAGGAAGGAAGAGAGAGACAAACACACACATCCATTTATCATATTTACTACGTGTTCTTTAATGGACCTTTCTCGAACTCGCTCTTAAAGGTAATCATTTACTGTCCTCTTTATTTTGCTGTGATGTGAGATTCTGTGATGTGAAATTTTATTAATGTGATATTTTGTACTGACTAACAGATATATCTGGAGATCAGCTTGTCCGATTGTGATGAACCTTGCTAATGACATTCATTAGCACACGCTGTTGTGAGTCTCAGAATCTGTCTGTGTGTGTGGAGTCTGTCTGTCTCTCTGTCTCTCTGTCTCTCTGTCTGTCTGTCTCTCTGTCTCTCTGTCTCTCTCTGTCTGTCTGTCTCTCTGTCTGTCTGTCTGTCTGTCTGTCTGTCTGTCTGTCTAGCTGACACGGGTCTGCTTGCTCCACTTGTCTGCAGGGGCAGCGCACGAAGCCTGTTGCCATGGTGCAGCCCAACGGGATCATGGGTAAGGAGCTGAAGTCGGACATGATTGGAGGGGAGGGGTCGATGGGGCTCAGGGGTCAGGGGTCACTACAGATCCCCCCAGAGCTGGCGACCAACGAGATCGTGCAGAGAGTGATCGCGGAGAATCAGGATCTGAGAGGTATGAGAAATACACACAGAGAAATCAGACACTGAGACACACTGAGATACACACTGACATACCCTCTTCTCCCCTTCCTCTCCTCCCTCTCCCCCTCCCCCCCCTTCCCCTCCCCTTCCTCTCCACCTCCCCTTCCTCTCCTCCCCCTCTCCCCCTTACCCTCCCCCTCTCCCCTCTCTCTCCCTTCCCTCTCCCCCTCTCCTCACTCCTCTCTCTCCCCCTCTCCCCCTCCCCTCTCTCTCCTCCTTTCCCCCTCCCTCTCCTCTCCTCCCCTCTCCCCTCTCCTCCCCTCTCCTCTCCCCCCTCCCCCCCTCTCCCCTCTCCCCCTACCCTCTCTCTCCCCCTCCCCTCACTCCTCTCTCCCCCTCCCCTCTCTCTCCTTCCCCTCTCCCTCTCCCTCCCTCTCCCCTCTCCCCCTCCCCTCTCTCTCCTCCTTTCCCCCTCCCTCTCCCCTCGCTCCTCCTCTCCTCCTCCCCTCTCCCCCTCCCCTCTCCCCTCTCCCCTCTCCCCCTCCCCTCTCCCTCTCCCTCCCCTCTCTCTCCCTCCCCTCTCTCCCTCTCCCCTCTCCCCCTCCCCTCTCCCCTCTCTCCCTCCCCTCTCCCTCTCCCCTCTCCCCCTCCCCCTCCCCCTCCCCTCTCTCCCTCTCCTCTCCCCCTCCCCCTCCCCCTCTCTCCCCCTCCCCTCTCCCCCTCCCCCCTCTCTCAGATGCTATCAGACAGAGTAACCAGGCTCTGCGGGAGCGCTATGAGGAGATGCTGTCTTTCCAGGCTCGGAGTCGGGAGGAGAGAGAATTCCTGCTGGGAAAGTTCAGGGAGGCGCGCAGCCTGGTGGAGCGGCTGACCCGGGACAAAACCGTGCTGCAGAGACAGAACCAGGAGCTGAGGAGGAGCATGCAGGTAACCGGGACCAGAACCAAGAACCCACACCAGAACCCAGCACAGCACAGCACAGCACAGCA
>NW_026708217.1:55000-85000 GCF_902713425.1 Acipenser ruthenus | reverse complement strand
ATGCATAGTTCACACACCCTAGTCTCTGTAAGTCGCCTTGGATAAAGGCATCTGATAAATAAACAAATAATAATAATATAATCACACAGAAAGTTGATGTCAAATATATAAAACAACATCTCTTTTAATACACATATATATAGTGAGCGGTCAGAAAGCACACCGAGCAGATTTTAATAACTTCGCGATCTGCTCCACGAGATGCAATAATTAATAATGATTTGCTTGTCTGTGTTTCTGAGGTGATGGTAGATGAAATGGCCCCCGTGTGAAGTTACTGCCCCCTGCTGGACCTCGCTGAGTCCGGCGCTCTGTTTGGACTGAACCTCATATCTGGCTGTGTTTAATACCGGCAATACCGACGTTAATAATGAGAATTATGAATAATATTAATACTACAAGCTTAATAATAATACATTCATAACTATAAAACAGCTCTACATTTAAAAAGAAAAATGAAATTAAATGATACAAATTCGAAAACAACCATTTTTACCATCTTATTTAGCCAATTTAATACATAACTTCATAAGTCGAAACCAGTTCATCGTTCTTGACAAACGTATTTGTCAATCCTGCCTGTCAGCTCCACTTGTTTCCTGCAGGTGGCGATCTCCGTCCGCTCCCTCTGATCCCTGATGAGAAATGCTCAGGAGCGGCTCAGCGGGAGCGGCACGGAGCAAGGCGTTAAACTGATTCTTTTACTGAGCCGCTCACTTACTTAACAAACCCACACAAGATGGGCAGCAGTGTGGAGTAGTGGTCAGGGCTCTGGACTCTTGACCAGAGGGTTGTGGGTTCAATCCCAGGTGGGGGACACTGCTGCTGTACCCTTGAGCAAGGTACTTTACCTAGATTGCTCCAGTAAAAACCCAACTGTATAAATGGGGAATTGTATGTAAAAATGATGTGATATCTGTATAATGTGAAATAATGTACAATGTGATATCTTGTAACAATTGTAAGTCGCCCTGGATAAGGGCGTATGCTAAGAAATAAATAATAATAATAATAATAATAATAAGATGTAGAGATTTTGTCGGGTCTCAGTCCCTCCCTGGTCGTACTGTTCTCTGAACGAGGTGTCGGACCAGGTGTACAGCCCCCCAATCTCTTTGTTATTCACTATTCTTTTTTTTCAAACAAGAGCTTTTGTCCTCGGCTCTGTAGATAAATCACAAATCGATGTAATATCAATATTGATTTACTTACAAAAAGACGTTCATTCTTCCGCCAGGTAAATGGTGTTACGAGTTTGATCCGTAAAAACAAACGGCCACTGCCGACAACAGCGAACTGTGTTCAGTCTGACGGCACTTCGTCAAATATCACTTTCATATTGACTGACTGTGTGGTTTTTTTCTTTTTTACTGTAAATCACGTGACAAAGTATTTACACTGAGAGACGACTCCCAATCTTGTGTCGGCTGGTTTGTATTCCAACTGAGTTCTAATCAACAGCCTTAATTAAAACTAATAACGCGCTTAATTTAACCTTTTTAATTGCCCTAAAAATATATTTCAAGTTGCTTATAAAACTGTGTAGTTAACTCGAAATCTCCAACTGATTCTTATCCAGGGCGACTTACAATTGTTACAAGATATCACATTATTTTTACATACAATTCCCCATTTATACAGTTGGGTTTTTACTGGAGCAATCTAGGTAAAGTACCTTGCTCAAGGGTACAGCAGCAGTGTCCCCCACCTGGGATTGAACCCACGACCCTCCGCTCAAGAGTCCAGAGCCCTGACCACTACTCCACACTGCTGCCCTTGGTTTTTTCAATCCTTTTACTCAACATAACCCAGCAGTAATAATCGCAGCTACAGATACAGAAACACAAAACTTAAAAAACGTGTCCTGCTTGCACGCCCGTTCGTTTTATAGCAGTTTATAAAGAAGCATAGACTTAACAGCGCTCGCAAAATAACTCCATTTTAACTCTAAGAAAAATAAAAAACTGAAATATCTTGCTTGCATAAGTATTCAACCCCTGTGCTGTGGAAGCTCCCAGTTTACACCGATGAAAGAAATTGCGCTAACGAGGACACAATTACCTTACATCTCTCGCTGACCTGGGGATCTCTGGCACTGCTCTGGCCTGGTTCTCCTCCTACCTCTCCAACCGCACTTACCAGGTAACCTGGCGTGGAGCAACCCACACCTCACCCTCTCTTAACTGGAGTCCCCCAAGGGTCAGTCTTGGGTCCTCTCCTGTTCTCTCTCTACACCCGCTCCCTGGGCCCCCTCATCGCATCCTATGGTTTCTCATACCATTTCTATGCTGATGATGCTCAGATTTTCCTCTCCTTCCCCACCTCTGACTCCACCATCTCCTCCCATATCTCTACCTGTCTGTCTGCTATTTCCTCCTGGATGCACTCACATCACCTCAAACTCAACCTCTCTAAATCTGACCTCCTTTTCTTTCCCTCCTCCTCTGATCTCTCTATCTCTGTTCCTCTGGAATCTACCACACTCTCTCCCTCTTCCTCCGCTAAGAACCTTGGAGTCACCCTGGACCCCTGCCTCTCTTATTCCCAGCACATCTCCACTCTGGCATGCACTTGCCGATTCTTCCTGAGCAACATCCGAAGAATCCGACCCTTCCTCACCAACTACGCCACCCAGCTCCTGGTCCAGGCCCTGGTACTCTCCCGCCTAGACTACTGCAACTCCCTCCTGGCTGGCCTCCCTGCGTCCGCCACCCGTCCGCTCCAGCTCAGCCCTTATATACAAACAAAAGAAAATAAGCTCCATGATACCAAGTGTGCCAAATATATATATATATATATATATATATATATATATATATATATAATGGTATTGCGGGTCTTAGGGACACTGTTGCTGCGGTAAACAGAATGTAGGGGTGTAGTATTATCATGTATTTATTTTTCTGATGCTTTTTGCTAGAATATTTACAATTTAGGTTTAAGTTGTTAAATATGGTGTATTATAGAGTTGCTGACAGAGTTTTGTATAAACTCAGTTTTGAGAGGTATGTTTTCTCGGCTGTTTCAAAACTGATCTGGACTGAATTTGGCACGCTTTTCTTTTGTTTATATATAAGGATGTTTCCTAGTATTAATAATGGAGACACTCAGTAAAATGATGCAATGCAAGTGAAGTGCAGAAATAATAGTTATATATATATATTCTTAAATCATTCTTGTTGTTTTTGTTGTTCATACTATAGTTCATGTTAAATTACAGTTGCAAGATGTTTAAGTAGCATGTTAATATATCCCCCCGCACCACCACCACCACCACCACCACACACACTTTGGTCGTGCCCCCCCCCCCCCACTCCCCCCACTCCCCCCACACACTTCTACAAAGGTTCCAGCGCCCTTGCACTCGAATATAGATAAGCAAGATGAACTGACCTCAGCAACTGTGACTCAGACGGATGACCTTTGCTTGCACATATGCACAAACCACAAAAAAACTGTCTCTTGAATCCTGACATGAGACTCTGCACGTCCGCGCTTCACACCCCTGCATATAGATAAGCAACAGGAACGCTATTATTTTTATGGCTTCTGTTTTAAATCTTTAATATATAATATTGACAATGTCGACCCAGGGGACTTTTCCGACCTGAATAAAGAAACAAGGACCAGGGGTCACAAATGGAGATTAGATAAAGGGGCATTCAGAACAGAAAATAGGAGGCACTTTTTTACACAGAGAATTGTGAGGGTCTGGAACCAACTCCCCAGTAATGTTGTTGAAGCTGACACCCTGGGATCCTTCAAGAAGCTGCTTGATGAGATTCTGGGATCAATAAGCTACTAACAACCAAACGGAGCACCTTTACTGGATGCGCCACTCGGGAGCTGTTCTTAATGTATACGTCATTTATTTTGTAAAGGTTCATTTCAAACTTACTATATTAATGTTTAATCAGTAATATGTTTGCTAAACTATTAATGTGTAACAGAGTGGAGTATGCTTGTGTGACAAGTTGCAGAAAAAAAAACACCTCCATATATGGCAAAGCTTTACTTAAACGTTCTGGATGTTTCTAACTGTCATGACTGATTAAGGTAGAAAACGGAAACCAGAATAGAGGGCTAAACTGCACGAATACGTGCAGGAATTAACATACACTGACAGGATGCTGTGTGGTCCAGTGGTTAAAGAAAAGGGCTTGTAACCAGAAAGTCCCCGGTTCAAATCCCACCTCAGCCACTGACTCATTGTGTGACCCTGAGCAAGTCACTTCACCTCCTTGTGCTCCGTCTTTCGGGTGAGACGTAGTTGTAAGTGACTCTGCAGCTGATGCATAGTTCACACACCCTAGTCTCTGTAAGTCGCCTTGGATAAAGGCGTCTGCTAAATAAACTAATAATAATAATAATATAATCACACAGAAAGTTGATGTCAAATATATAAAACAACATCTCTTTTAATACACATATATAGTGAGCGGTCAGAAAGCACACCGAGCAGATTTTAATAACTTCACGATCTGCTCCACGAGATGCAATAATTAATAATGATTTGCTTGTTTGTTTCTGAGGTGATGGTTGATGAAATGGACCCCGTGTGAAGTTACTGCCCCCTGCTGGACCTCGCTGAGTCCGGCGCTCTGTTTGGACTGAACCTCATATCTGGCTGTGTTTAATACCGGCAATACCGACGTTAATAATGAATAATATTACTACTACAAGCCTAATAATAATAAATTAATAACTATAAAACAGCTCTATGTTTTTTTAAAAAAATGATACAAATTCGAAAACAACCATTTTTTACCATCTTATTTCGCCAATTTAACATATAACTTCATAAGTCGAAACCAGTTCATCGTTCTTGACAGACGTATTTGTCAATCCTGCCTGTCATCTCCACTTGTTTCCTGCAGGTGGCGATCTCCGTCCGCTCCCTCTGATCCCTGATGAGAAATGCTCAGGAGCGGCTCAGCGGGAACGGCACGGAGCAAGGCGTTAAGCTGATTCTTTTACTGAGCCGCTCACTTACTTAACAAACCCACACAAGATGTAGAGATTTTGTCGGGTCTCAGTCCCTCCCTGGTCATACTGTTCTCTGAGTGACGTAATCTGAAAATACATAAGCCCCTATATAGCTTCTTGCAAACGAGCCGGCTCGTTGTTTTTACACAGCGGTGTCGGCGCTACGCTTCAGCGCGCCCTGCGTGATGCGCCTGCCTGCGGGAAGTGAAGTTAGCTACAATACAAACATGTAAAGCCCTGAATTAAACGAAAATACGTGACTAGCAAAATAGAAACGCTAAAAATAAATAAAACTGAAACCCAAAGCAGCTTTGTGACTTGTTACGTTTCTGTTACTAAAAATAAATAACACATTTAAACGTCATTATGTGCCTCAGGAACTCTGATAAGCAGTTTTTCCTGATTTCCCGGCTCTGCGATGTAAATACCTGTCTGTATTTAGACTCGCTCTCTCTCTCTGTTTCCTGGAATTGAAAAGGGAGGGTTTAGGTCAGGGGTGCCCAATCCTGGTCGTTATTGTTCCAACTGTACACTAAATTGTTTAATTGGACCAATTAAGCTCCTAATAAGTGCTTGATTGGTACAATTAAGTAATTTAGGGGACAGTTGGAACAAAAGCCAGGAGGACACCGGTCCTGTTTAATATATAACACGTACTTTAGTAAGTTTCTTTTGATCCCCTCCCCTGATGGGCGTCACTAACACGTCGCATCCTAAAATACATCGTTGGAGTTTCTTCATTCCTCAATAGCCTGTCAGGCTAAAATGAAGCGGTGTGTGTCGATCTGATCCCCGGTCCTCCGTCTCTGATAATTCAAGATGCCGACGCATATTTCGGACTTTGTAAAGAAACGCAGAAGGAGGAACAGCGCGGACGACAAGGCGATCAACTTTCTGCAGGAGAGTTTGCAGCTTTTAAACGATCAACAGAAACGGTGAGATTACCATTCTTGTCTTTGAGGGGAAAAGGCTTTGAACCCAAAGCCGAGCGTTTGTAATATAAGAACATAAAGTTTTACAAACGAGAGGAGGCCATTCAGCCCATCTTGCTCGTTTGGTTGTTAGTAGCTTATTGATCCCAGAATCTCATCAAGCAGCTTCCTGAAGGATCTCAGGGTATCAGCTTCAACAACGTATAGGGAAGCATTGTAAAGCACAGAGGGGTCTGGTAAAGCACAGGGAAGCATTGTAAAGCACAGAGAGGTGTGGTAAAGCATAGGGAAGCATTGTAAAGCACAGAGAGGTCTGGTAAAGCATAGGGAAGCATTGTAAAGCACAGAGAGGTCTGGTAAAGCATAGGGAAGCATTGTAAAGCACAGAGAGGTCTGGTAAAGCATAGGGAAGCATTGTAAAGCACAGAGAGGTCTGGTAAAGCATAGGGAAGCATTGTAAAGCACAGAGAGGTCTGGTAAAGCATAGGGAAGCATTGTAAAGCACAGAGAGGTCTGGTAAAGCATAGGGAAGCATTGTAAAGCACAGAGAGGTCTGGTAAAGCATAGGGAAGCATTGTAAAGCACAGAGGTCTGGTAAAGCATAGGGAAGCATTGTAAAGCACAGAGAGGTCTGGTAAAGCATAGGGAAGCATTGTAAAGCACAGAGAGGTCTGGTAAAGCTAGGGAAGCATTGTAAAGCACAGAGAGGTCTGGTAAAGCATAGGGAAGCATTGTAAAGCACAGAGAGGTCTGGTAAAGCATAGGGAAGCATTGTAAAGCACAGAGAGGTCTGGTAAAGCATAGGGAAGCATTGTAAAGCACAGAGAGGTCTGTTAAAGCATAGGGAAGCATTGTAAAGCACAGAGAGGTCTGTTAAAGCATAGGGAAGCATTGTAAAGCACAGAAAGGTCTGGTAAAGCATAGGGAAGCATTGTAAAGCACAGAGAGGTCTGGTAAAGCATAGGGAAGCATTGTAAAGCACAGAGAGGTCTGGTAAAGCATAGGGAAGCATTGTAAAGCACAGAGAGGTCTGGTAAAGCATAGGGAAGCATTGTAAAGCACAGAGAGGTCTGGTAAAGCATAGGGAAGCATTGTAAAGCACAGAGAGGTCTGGTAAAGCATAGGGAAGCATTGTAAAGCACAGAGAGGTCTGGTAAAGCATAGGGAAGCATTGTAAAGCACAGAGAGGTCTGGTAAAGCATAGGGAAGCATTGTAAAGCACAGAGAGGTCTGGTAAAGCTAGGGAAGCATTGTAAAGCACAGAGAGGTCTGGTAAAGCATAGGGAAGCATTGTAAAGCACAGAGAGGTCTGGTAAAGCATAGGGAAGCATTGTAAAGCACAGAGAGGTCTGGTAAAGCATAGGGAAGCATTGTAAAGCACAGAGAGGTCTGTTAAAGCATAGGGAAGCATTGTAAAGCACAGAGAGGTCTGTTAAAGCATAGGGAAGCATTGTAAAGCACAGAAAGGTCTGGTAAAGCATAGGGAAGCATTGTAAAGCACAGAGAGGTCTGGTAAAGCATAGGGAAGCATTGTAAAGCACAGAGAGGTCTGGTAAAGCATAGGGAAGCATTGTAAAGCACAGAGAGGTCTGGTAAAGCATAGGGAAGCATTGTAAAGCACAGAGAGGTCTGGTAAAGCATAGGGAAGCATTGTAAAGCACAGAGAGGTCTGGTAAAGCATAGGGAAGCATTGTAAAGCACAGAGAGGTCTGGTAAAGCATAGGGAAGCATTGTAAAGCACAGAGAGGTCTGGTAAAGCATAGGGAAGCATTGTAAAGCACAGAGAGGTCTGGTAAAGCATAGGGAAGCATTGTAAAGCACAGAGAGGTCTGGTAAAGCATAGGGAAGCATTGTAAAGCACAGTATATTACAGTTAACTAATCCTTATAAAAGTGTCCCATAATAACAGAGCAGCACAGTGTAATAAAGCATCAGGAAGGATGGTAAATTTATTATTTATTTATTTATTTATTTATTTCAGCCCCTCCAGTTTTGAGGATGCTAACCTCTCAGCTCACACAGATTACAGAGACTTCAGTCACAAACAGATGTTTTTCCAGCCCTGGAAATGTGGATTATGCTGTATCACGACCCCCCAGCTTGGTCAATGTGAATTGCAACCCTGCAACTCTCTACAGAATTCACCAAAACTTTCCCAGGACCGTCTGCTATCTGAAAACACTTCCTGTAGTGTTTTGGGGATGGGAATGAATCTCTGAACAATACTGATGTAGGGTTTGCCAATACTCTGGTAGTATTTCCAGGCTTTGCCTTTGTGGATACAGCGTTAATTCAACAGAACTGAAACGTGTTCACTCAGTATGAAATTTATGCCGTCCTTTACTTTCCCTGGTTTGCACACTTACTGCTTCTGTCAATGAGAATCTAACAGAGTCATTAAATGCAAAAACGCAAAACTCGTTGATGTTTTTACAAGCGATCTGTTTTTGTGGCCTTTTTGTCTTTCTGTTGCAGTGTTTACGTAGGGTTTGGTTTGTCAGGGATGGGGTTAAATCTGTCTCTTAGGTGAATGAGTGCTAATTGGGGAATGGGCACACCTGTATAAAAAGGAGGAGAAATCCTTTGTTTGCGTGGAGTAGGTGAGTTTGTAAATGGGGTAAGGGGTAAGGGGTGAGGGAGTGAGTGTGTGTGTGTCATTTCTATCTCTGGAGTAAGGGGAGAGTTTGCGTAGCAGCTATAGGAATATAGAATGGTAATGCACACCTCTTGCACTAGAAGACTGGCTCCACCTCCGCTACGCTCCCCTGCCTCCCGAGCCCGCTCCTTCTCCACCCTTGCTCCGCAGTGGTGGAACGACCTTCCTACAGATGTCAGGACTGCCCAGTTCCTGACCACATTCCGGCGCCTCCTTAAGACTCACCTCTTCAAACAGCACCTGTAGAACTCCTCTGTTGTATCCTGGGACACTATCACCCTTCATTTAAATATGCTTTATTTTGCTCTTATCTGCCCCCTATTTTACTGCATTTAATCCTGTACTTCAGAATACTGTAATCTGCCAAGTGTTTAAACTGTAGTATTTTGTACTTAATCATATCCTGATGTAACTATCACTATTTAATCATATCCTGATGTAACTTTCACTATTATCTGCTGTATTATTGAATTGTGGTTTGTCACACTTGAGAATTATTGTATTTCTTGTTTTTATTGTATGATTTATATTGTAACACTTGAATGTATTTGTATTTGCTTGCGATTGTAAGTCGCCCTGGATAAGGGCGTCTGCTAAGAAATAAATAATAATAATAATAATAATGGTGCTGTGTAATGCCAAGTCTTTATATTATTATTATTATTATTATTATTATTTATTTCTTAGCAGACGCCCTTATCCAGGGCGACTTACAATTGTTACAAGATATCACATTATTTTTACATACAATTCCCCATTTATACAGTTGGGTTTTTACTGGAGCAATCTAGGTAAAGTACCTTCTTCAAGGCTACAGCAGCAGTGTCCCCCACCTGGGATTGAACCCACGACCCTCCGGTCAAGAGTCCAGAGCCCTCACCAGTACTCCAAACTAATGTGTTCTATATAGTGTAGTCTATTGAATAGATGCTTCTAATGGGATCCAATGGGAATGTGACTTGTAACAGATTCTTGAACTCCTTGAATGTTTTTTCAGCAGAATTTCACATTTGCATTGGAGACTGTGAGTCATTGTATCCATTTATCAATTTCAGTATTGCGTGTTCTGTATTTAACTATGGAAAGATTAGAATATGGAAATATGCAAAAGTTAGTAAGATATAAGATATTCACTCTGTCAACCGAAAGATAATTTGAATGGAAACAATGGCTCACATTCTGTTGAGTTTCAATAGCCATAGTTTTATATATTATACAGCAACACCAAACACGATTCAGACAGTCCCCCTAAGTTTCAATAGCCATAGTTTTATATATTATACAGCAACACCAAACACGATTCAGACAGCCCCCCTGAGTTTCAATAGCCATAGTTTTATATATTATACAGCAACACCAAACACGATTCAGACAGCCCCCCTGAGTTTCAATAGCCATAGTTTTATATATTATACAGCAACACCAAACACGATTCAGACAGCCCCCCTGAGTTTCAATAGCCATAGTTTTATATATTATACAGCAACACCAAACACGATTCAGACAGCCCCCCTGAGTTTCAATAGCCATAGTTTTATATATTATACAGCAACACCAAACACGATTCAGACAGTCCCCCTGAGTTTCAATAGCCATAGTTTTATATATTATACAGCAACACCAAACACCTCTCTGTGCTTTACAATGCTTCCCTATGCTTTACCAGACCTCTCGGTGCTTTACAATGCTTCCCTATGCTTTACCACACCTCTCTGTGCTTTACAATGCTTCCCTATGCTTTACCAGACACCTCTGTGCTTTACAATGCTTCCCTATGCTTTACCAGACCTCTCTGTGCTTTACAATGCTTCCCTATGCTTTACCAGACCTCTCTGTGCTTTACAATGCTTCCCTATGCTTTACCAGACCTCTCTGTGCTTTACAATGCTTCCCTATGCTTTACCAGACCTCTCTGTGCTTTACAATGCTTCCCTATGCTTCATTACACTTTGATGTGCTTTTACTGTGGGAGACTTTTGCAAAGGTTATTGCACTACAATTGCAAATAAATTATTTTTCAGGATGTTTGATTTAAAAAAACAGAAGTATGCATGAACACAGATACATAAAAAGGATCTTGTTTTTTTTGTATTATTGTATTCAATGCAGTATAACTTGATATATGAGCTTATGAACAGTTGTTACACAATATAAATCAAGAAGTGAGAAATTCCTACACAGTTTCCCTGTACTGTACTTCTCTGTAGATACCAGAAGACCTGGGGCCAGTTATAATTCAAATTCCAATAACAGCAGCACTGTTTGTAATAGGAGACCACAGCCTAAAGAACTACAGCATGCTGGGCATGCTGGGAGCTGTAGTCCTATAGCCAGGGCTGGAGCGATTCACTGTGTCTCGATGAATCGCGATGCTTTCTTTACATGATGTGTCGTAATAGAGGTCTGTATCGCTTGTGATAGGAGACCGCAGCATAAAGAACTACAGCTCCCAGCATGCCTCGCCACGGCCGCGGGTGCAGAGAACTCACTTCGTACAGCACGGATATACTCAGCTAACATTGCTTCCTTGGCCACGGCTGGTCTAGATTTCCCCAGCGCGATGAGAACGAGCACACTGATGATTTGAATCTGGATGCGTCTCTTGCTTTGGGGGGCTGTCTGTTTATTCTTTATATTATATATTTGGTATTGAATATCCAAAGCAGACGAGGAAGACAATGAGCTTTTTGGAGGCATTTGTCTTCAAACGTAATACTTTAAAGACAGTGCCAATTTGTCTTAAAAGTCTATATAATGCTGTTTCGGCCTGTGTTTAGAAAATAAACACATAAAGTGATCATTAAGGTTCTGTTCTGAAAGTGCTGCAGAAATGTTTAGTGTTTTAAGTTTGTTTATCCTGGAGTTTACTGGGGAAAATGTTAAGGAAGTCTCTAACCCTTTCATTTTAATTAATTTACTTATTTTCAATTTAATTATGTACATATTTTATGATTGTATTTAATAAATGGAGCTGCTTTTCTCCAATTAGAGAAAACAATGTTTTAATTCACCTTACACAGAAGTAGTCAGTAATCTGTGTGTTCTATTTATTACTGCTTTAACTAATAATGAAGATATTTCTATAGCTTGCTTACAGAGGAGAATTGTAAAAGGGAATGGTCTATCTACATAGTTAAATGTTACAGCAACAAAAATACACTACATTAATCTTTAATTTCACACAATGATTTTGTAGTAGGAGCAATATAATAAAAATCAAGATGGGAGGGTATGCATGGGTAAGGAAATGGTTTGAAAGAATCTTTTCGGAGGGGGGGGGGGGGGGGGGAACCTAAAAAGGTTCTTTAAAGAACCATTTTAAAAGGTTTTATTGAAGAACCAAAAAAGGTTCCCCTATGACATCGGTGCAAAGAACCTTTAATGGTTCTAGATAGAACCTTTTTTTCCAAGTGTGTAAAATAAGAACATAAGACAGTTTACAAACACGAGAGGAGGCCATTCGGCCAACAGTTAACTTGAGCTTCCCCTCTTTCACGTCCCCCCAAAGGTCAGTCGACAACAAGAAATAACACAAGTATTAATCATGCATGACAGAAAAAACAGAGCAGTCGGGAATTTCACACCCAGACTCACTACGTCATGTTATGTTCCCCATACAGTCAGCAACCTCAGGCGGTTATCTTGCAAAACGAAACGGTTATAATTCAACCTCGAAAAGAGAACTAGGATGGCGATTTGCAAACTCCTTTCCACAGCATTTCAGTTTAAATCTGCTTCTCAGAACAGAAAATAGGAAGCACTTTTTTTACACAGAGAATTGTGAGGGTCTGGAACCAACTCCCCAGTAATGTTGTTGAAGCTGACACCCTGGGATCCTTCAAGAAGCTGCTTGATGAGATTCTGGGATCAATAAGCTACTAACAACCAAACGAGCAAGATGGGCTGAATGGAGCCTCCTCTCGTTTGTAAACTTTCTTATGTTCTTATGTTCTTATGCCTGTGGCTCATATTGGGGGATTCAATAGTCCTGAGTTGATTCATTCCTTACATTATTAACACGTTTTACTATTATTTATTTCTTAGCAGATGCCCTTATCCAGGGCGACTTACAATTGTTACAAGATATCACATTATTTTTACATACAATTCCCCATTTATACAGTTGGGTTTTTACTGGAGCAATCTAGGTAAAGTACCTTGCTCAAGGGTAGAGCAGCAGTGAACCCCACCTGGGATTGAACCCACGACCCTCCGCTCAAGAGTCCAGAGCCCTGACCACTACTCCACACTGCTGCCCTTGGTTTTTTCAATCCTTTTACTCAACATAACCCAGCAGTAATAATCGCAGCTACAGATACAGAAACACAAAACTTAAAAAAACGTGTCCGACTTGCACGCCCGTTCGTTTAATAGCAGTTTATAAAGAAGCATAGACTTGCAAAATAACTCCGTGGATCTCCCCTACACGGCTCTGCAGTGTGCAGTTTGGAAAGACACACACATAGTTCTAGATAAACATGGATTATCAGAGTATCTTGTCCTCCGCTGGGCTCAAGGACGAGCCGCGCTTTTCAGATAGCGTCGCGCTTCCTACCCTGGAGCGTGAAATCTGGGCTCGTTTTATTTGCCCGCCGGTCTACGCGGTTGTCGGGCAACTGTTTTGTTTGGGCTTCGGTAAGGTAAGGTAACACTACTGTTGCTAGGATACTGTTACTATAGTCCTGCATTTGAAGAACTATAGGCACTGACTGACAAAGAACGGTGAGTATTTTCTGTCTGTATTTAAAACAAATTATATATATATATATATATATATATATATATATATATATATATATATATATATATATATATATATATAAACTCAGAACTTCTGAGTAGGAGAAAGTTGAGTATTTCTCTAACATGCTGCGTTTGCACGCTTCGTCCTATGTATATATAGCTTATATATATATATATATATATATATATATATATATATATATATATATATATATATATATATATATATATAACATTTAGTTTTTAAAACTGTTTAGTATTGTCTGTGTCTCTTCGGCATCCAACAGACATTGTTCTTGTGAATAATAGGGCAGCAGTGTGGAGTAGCGGTCAGGGCTCCGGACTCTTGAGGGAGGGTCGTGGGTTCAATCCCAGGTGGGGGGACACTGCTGCTGTACCCTTGAGCAAGGTACTTCACCTAGATTGCTCCAGTAAAAACCCAACTGTATAAATGGGGAATTGTATGTAAAAATAATGTGATATCTTGTAACAATTGTAAGTCGCCCTGGATAAGGGCGTCTGCTAAGAAATAAATAATAATAATAATAATAATAATAATACTGTAGTATTGCAGTCAGACGGACCGATTCTTTCAAAAGAATTTCACTCGAGGATTTGGTGATAAGATAAAGTCTACCTGCATTGACGCGCAGTGTACGTTCCTTCATATTATTACTGTGGAATAATAATAATAATAATAATAATAATAATAATAATACATTTGGTATCTATCATCATTTTTCTGTAACTGTATTAGCTTCAATGTTGCACCCTTGTTTGCGTGCAGTTTCTATGTGCATTTTGTCATGGCACGCCACTGCCTCTGTCTCACTATCAGTGACACTGTGTGTGTGTGTGTGTGTGTGTGTGTGTGTGTGTGTGTGTGGTCTTTGTTCAAGACTGAACAGATTCAATTCTTTCAGCCTGTCTGCATACGACATGCCTTTTAAACCCGGGATAATTCTGGTCGCTCTTCTTTGCACTCTTTCTAGAGCAGCGATATCCTTTTTGTAACGAGGTGACCAGAACTGAACACAATATTCTAGGTGAGGTCTTACTAATGCATTGTAAAGTTTTAACATTACTTCCCTTGATTTAGATTCAAGTTGAAGGCGGCTGGGCACAGGGGAAGTCCTGGGAATTTGAATGGCAATCTCACTAAATAATCTGCCGAAATCTCATTGAGAAATATCCTAATCGTTTGAAAGATGTTGCTATTGCTAACACTCCTCACAATATATCCGAGCATCTTGTTGGCCTTTTTTATAGCTTCCCCACATGTCGCCTCTCCCTGCGGTTTGCAGCTCTTACAAAAGAAGGAACTGCAATACAGTGCTCTCATTGTATTATTACTTGTACTGTAACACTTGAAATGTATTTGCTTACGATTGTAAGTCGCCCTGGATAAGGGCGTCTGCTAAGAAATAAATAATAATAATAATAATAATAATAATAATAATAATAATAATAATAATAATAATAATAATAATAATAATGCGAAACTGTAAACAGAATTCACCCCTACCCTTCACCATATTCTGTTACTATTTATTATTTTTTATTTCCATTACATGAGAGTAGATGTTAGAACTTCCTGCTGATTTGAACTCGTCTCTCGCCAAGATAAGCACCAACTAAGACGTAGCTTTACAGTAAACTAATGTGATCCATCTGGGTCTCCATCCATTTGTGTTTCCTTCCATATGATGATTGTGCCAAAATGAAAAGACGAAATAAATAAAGAAATGAAAAACGAAATAAAAAACGAAATACATAAATCAATTATTAAATATATTTCAGTTTCTACTTATTTATGTCGTTTTATATGTATTTATTTATTTATTTATATTGGTATGTATTTATTTCGTGTTTTATTTATTTATTTATTTATTTATTTATTTATTTATTTATTTCGAATTTTACTTAATGTATTTATTTTTAATCATCTAAAATAATAGATGGAATGCACCCTATAGATTAACCGGAAGAAGAAGCAGAAAAGAAGGTGATTCGAGAGCGGGAGAAGGAGTGAAGGAAACGTTTTATAGCAAAATAAATATACTTTATTAGCTGCGTATAAGAGGCTAATGCATTGCAGTAAACCAAACGTTTGCTGTTTAATTTTACAAGAAAGAAATCAGCTGCCGTTGTGTTTATCGTGGCTTTCTACGAACTTACCTCGGGTTAAAGGAAATGAACTGTGTTGCTGGTCGTGAGTACTGCTTGGATTTAAATAAAAAACGTTTTTGAAAGTATAATTTTGTTGCTTGTTTGACATAAATAAGTAAAGAGGCGTTTTGTTTTGTTTTTGTTGCCCGAGCGACGGTTCAGGCAGACGTGTTTTCTTTTATAGTGGTGCACGTGGGGGGTGGGGGGGGGGGGGCACTGTCGTGAAATACTTTAATTAAATACTTTAATTTAAGAGTAAACATATTATTTGTAATATATTGATTGTATATTATTTTGTCTATTAACTTGAATACCTAGCCTTTGTTTTACTGTGTGTATTTTATTATTGAAAATACTTTATCATTGCCCATTTATTTGAGTAAAATCATTGTATATTATCTTGCTCGTAATTGTATTAATACTTGTACTGTGATTCTTGAAATGTATTTTTGTTTACGACTGTAAGTCGCCCTGGATAAGGGCGTCTGCTAAGAAATTAATAATAATAATAATAATAATAATAATAATAATAATAATTGTTTATTTATTTCTGTTGGTGTGTGTTGTGTGAGTGGATACTGGGGTTAATATTTGATAATTCCTATTAGGGGGTGCACGTGTATTTAGATTTCTCTTACAGAGGTGGAGGCACCGCTTTAAAGAAACAGTACATCTATATTTCTAACAGACAAATTATAATTTAAATAAGTATTGGGAAACCCAGGCCTCGCCACTTACATTGAGTTAGGTGTTGTTTACTCCATACACTAACAGGAGTGGGAGGGGCGTTTATATATATATAAATAAATTTATTTATTTATTTATTTTTTATAGAGATGATGATGACTCTGGTTCATTATAATAATAAAGTCCCAAGGCGAAAGAGAGAGAGAAGCGCGGATAATAAAGTCATTAACTTGAAGCAAACAGAGATGTCGTCATGGGCTGATTCACACACTACTTTACACAGGTAAGACATAGTTTCTATTTTCTTCTTTCATTGAATGAATTCTGGGTGATGGGACGTTGCAGTGGATTAAAACGTTTCTCTGCTAACTTGACTTTCTCTCTCGCTCTCTTCTGGTTTGGAGTTTCTGATCCAGTGAAGTTCTGGATGACGAAGGCATTAAAACGTTTCTCTGCTAACTTGACTTTCTCTCTCAGTCTCTTCTGGTTTGGAGTTTCTGATCCAGTGAAGTTCTGGATGACGAAGGCATTAAAACGTTTCTCTGCTAACTTGACTTTCTCTCTCAGTCTCTTCTGGTTTGGAGTTTCTGATCCAGTGAAGTTCTGGATGACGAAGGCATTAAAACGTTTCTCTGCTAACTTGACTTTCTCTCTCAGTCTCTTCTGGTTTGGAGTTTCTGATCCAGTGAAGTTCTGGATGATGAAGGCATTAAAACGTTTCTCTGCTAACTTGACTTTCTCTCTCTCAGTCTCTTCTGGTTTGGAGTTTCTGATCCAGTGAAGTTCTGGATGACGAAGGCATTAAAACGTTTCTCTGCTAACTTGACTTTCTCTCTCAGTCTCTTCTGGTTTGGAGTTTCTGATCCAGTGAAGTTCTGGATGACGAAGGCATTAAAACGTTTCTCTGCTAACTTGACTTTCTCTCTCAGTCTCTTCTGGTTTGGAGTTTCTGATCCAGTGAAGTTCTGGATGATGAAGGCATTAAAACGTTTCTCTGCTAACTTGACGTTCTCTCTCAGTCTCTTCTGGTTTTCTGCTTGAGTGTTTGAAGTTGTCAGTGCAATATTGGCAAGTCTAATTTCTTTCTTTAATTTGTCTTCTCTCTAGGACAGATTCTGGAATGACGTCTCCATTGAAACTTCACCGGACGTGGCACATTGATAAAAAATGCTTTAGCTGTAAAAATACTGTTTCAACGTAAACTGTGTGTGTTTGTTTTCAATAAAAGTTTTTTTTTAATGCTCACAATGCTTCCCTATGCTTTACCAGACCTCTCTGTGCTTTACAATGCTTCCTTATGCTTTACCAGACCTCTCTGTGCTTTACAATGCTTCCCTATGCTTTACCAGACCTCTCTGTGCTTTACAATGCTTCCCTATGCTTTACCAGACCTCTCTGTGCTTTACAATGCTTCCCTATGCTTTACCACACCTCTCTGTGCTTTATAATGCTTCCCTATGCTTTCCCAGACCTCTCTGTGCTTTACAATGCTTCCCTATGCTTTCCCAGACCTCTCTGTGCTTTACAATGCTTCCCTATGCTTTCCCAGACCTCTCTGTGCTTTACAATGCTTCCCTATGCTTTACCAGACCTCTCTGTGCTTTACAATGCTTCCCTATGCTTTACCAGACCTCTCTGTGCTTTACAATGCTTCCCTATGCTTTACCAGACCTCTCTGTGCTTTACAATGCTTCCCTATGCTTTACCAGACCTCTCTGTGCTTTACAATGCTTCCCTATGCTTTACCAGACCTCTCTGTGCTTTACAATGCTTCCCTATGCTTTCCCAGACCTCTCTGTGCTTTACAATGCTTCCCTATGCTTTCCCAGACCTCTCTGTGCTTTACAATGCTTCCCTATGCTTTACCAGACCTCTCTGTGCTTTACAATGCTTCCCTATGCTTTACCACACCTCTCTGTGCTTTATAATGCTTCCCTATGCTTTCCCAGACCTCTCTGTGCTTTACAATGCTTCCCTATGCTTTCCCAGACCTCTCTGTGCTTTACAATGCTTCCCTATGCTTTACCAGACCTCTCTGTGCTTTACAATGCTTCCCTATGCTTTACCAGACCTCTCTGTGCTTTACAATGCTTCCCTATGCTTTACCACACCTCTCTGTGCTTTATAATGCTTCCCTATGCTTTACCACACCTCTCTGTGCTTTACAATGCTTCCCTATGCTTTCCCACACCTCTCTGCTTTACAATGTGTCCTTATGCTTTACCAGACCTCTCTGTGATTTACAATGCTTCCCTATGCTTTACCACACCTCTCTGTGTTTTACAATGCTTCCCTGTGCTTTACCAGCCCTTATTGTTGCACTACAATTGCTAATAAATTATTTTTCAGGATGTTTGATTTAAAAAAAAAAAAAAAAAACAGAAGTATGCATAAACAGAGATACATAAAAAGGATCTAGTTATTGTCATGCATGAGAGAAAAATAGAGAAGTTGGTCATTTCATCCAGGACTGGCTAAGACGGAATCACATTGAAATATGTGTCAGCTGTGTTACATGCACATCTGGGATTTCTGTGGCAATGTAAAAATAGCCAAGAGGAAGAACATGACATGTCACGCTGTGTTCGTAAAATGGAAGTAAGGTCAGTCAGTTTTTGTTTCATTTCTGGTTGCAAAACAATGGCCAGAAAGTACATTACGGACAGGTCGAGACTCAGAGACCGTGTGAATTCAAAAATAAAGCTTTTAATACACAAAAATAAACAGGCACGAGGGCCAAACAAAAAGTTTCTAAAACACAAAATGAAACTTACCCAAAATAAGGTTTCCAGGCTGGGCGTTGCCTTCACTGGATTGCAAAACTAAATGAACAAAGAAAACCCCCCAGCACACACAGACAAACACTTGCTTCCTCAGCTACTCTCCTCTTTCTGGAACTCCCATACACTGCCTACTGGGAGACTGAGGCCTCCTTTATGCCAAGTGGTGAGTAATCATTGAATAATTGATTGATTGCTCCCACCTGACACAATCAACCTGGCCAGGGAGCAGAATTTAACCCCCTCCCTGGGACTCAGTTAGCTTCTGTTGCTGCATTAGTTTCATTCTAAGGTAGATTTTGTTTCATCTCTTCTTTCTGTTTTGTTTTTGTTATCCTCTTCTGGGAAGCTTATGCAAAATGTGTGGTACAACAACATGAACTATAAGACTCCTATTGCACAGCATTGTCACCCATTCCAGGTTTTGCTACCACCTTGATTAGCCACAGTGTGTCTAGCTAACAAGCTCAGGTGTGTCTGATTAATTGTAAAGCACAGAGAGGTCTGGTAAAGCATAGGGAAGCATTGTAAAGCACAGAGAGGTCTGGTAAAGCATAGGGAAGCATTGTAAAGCACAGAGAGGTCTGGTAAAGCATAGGGAAGCATTGTAAAGCACAGAGAGGTCCGGTAAAGCATAGGGAAGCATTGTAAAGCACAGAGAGGTCTGGTAAAGCATAGGGAAGCATTGTAAAGCACAGAGAGGTCTGGTAAAGCATAGGGAAGCATTGTAAAGCACAGAGAGGTCTGGTAAAGCATAGGGAAGCTTTGTGAAGCACAGAGAGGTGTGGTAAAGCATAGGGAAGCATTGTAAAGCACAGAGAGGTCTGGTAAAGCATAGGGAAGCATTGTAAAGCACAGAGAGGTCTGGTAAAGCATAGGGGAGCATTGTAAAGCACAGAGAGGTCTGGTAAAGCATAGGGAAGCATTGTAAAGCACAGAGAGGTCTGGTAAAGCATAGAGAAGCATTGTAAAGCACAGAGAGGTCTGGTAAAGCATAGGGAAGCATTGTAAAGCACAGAGAGGTCTGGTAAAGCATAGAGAAGCATTGTAAAGCACAGAGAGGTCTGGTAAAGCATAGGGAAGCATTGTAAAGCACAGAGAGGTCTGGTAAAGCATAGAGAAGCATTGTAAAGCACAGAGAGGTCTGGTAAAGCATAGGGAAGCATTGTAAAACACAGAGGTCTGGTAAAGCATAGGGAAGCATTGTAAAGCACAGAGAGGTCTGGTAAAGCATAGGGAAGCATTGTAAAGCACAGAGAGGTCTGGTAAAGCATAGGGAAGCATTGTAAAGCACAGAGAGGTCTGGTAAAGCATAGGGAAGCATTGTAAAGCACAGAGGGGTCTGGTAAAGCATAGGGAAGCATTGTAAAGCACAGAGAGGTCCGGTAAAGCATAGGGAAGCATTGTAAAGCACAGAGAGGTCTGGTAAAGCATAGGGAAGCATTGTAAAGCACAGAGAGGTCTGGTAAAGCATAGGGAAGCATTGTAAAGCACAGAGAGGTCTGGTAAAGCATAGGGAAGCATTGTGAAGCACAGAGAGGTCTAGTAAAGCATAGAGAAGCATTGTAAAGCACAGAGAGGTCTGGTAAAGCATAGGGAAGCATTGTAAAGCACAGAGAGGTCTGGTAAAGCATAGGGAAGCATTGTAAAGCACAGAGAGGTCTGGTAAAGCATAGGGAAGCATTGTAAAGCACAGAGAGGTCTGGTAAAGCATAGGGAAGCATTGTAAAGCACAGAGAGGTCTGGTAAAGCATAGGGAAGCATTGTAAAGCACAGAGAAGTGTGGTAAAGCATAGGGAAGTATTGTAAAGCACACTCTCACAGTGATCGAGGGCGTGGAGTCAGGGAGTCTTTGTGCTATATAAGTAGAGCCCTGGCAGTGCAGTGCAGCTGAGACCTGCACAATCCACAGCATTCAGCACTCAGGTAAGCCACTGAACGTTACTGGATCCTCAGCTGAAGCACTATCCTTGCATCACTAATGCGTGTTGCAATTCTAACTTGTTGCAATTGTGTTTTTTTGTTTTATCAAACAGCTCCTTTGAATGCAATTGAAACTGCTTGCTGTATCTATGGCTATATCATTTCTTTAATAGGAGTCTGCTGTATACAGGGGGTGTCTATCTAATGGGGATGGGACTTGTAATGCTGCTGTTGAATTACATTGTAGTGTGATGTATTGCAGTGTGATATGATGTAGTGTTTATATATATATATATATATATATATATATAGTGGATTGTATTGAACTACATTGTAGAAAGGCTTGGTGTCTCAGTGGTTAAAGAAGGGGCTTGACACCAGGAGGTTCAAATCCTGGCTCAGACACTGACTCCCTGTGTGTGGCTCCTCTCTCTCGTTATCAGTGAGACTGTGTGTGTGTGTGTGTGTGTGTGTGTGGCTCCTCTCTCATTATCAGTTACTCTGTGTGTGTGTGTGTGTGTGTGGCGCTCCTCTCTCTCATTATCAGTGTGTGTGTGTGTCTTTGTGTGTGTGTGTCTCCTCTCTCTCATTATCAGTGACACTGTGTGTGTGTGTGTGTGTGTGTGTGTGTGTGGCTCCTCTCTCTCATTATCAGTTACACTGTGTGTGTGTGTGTGTGTGTGTGTGTGTGGCTCCTCTCTCTCGTTATCAGTGAGACTGTGTGTGTGTGTGTGTGTGTGTGTGTGGCTCCTCTCTCATTATCAGTTACTCTGTGTGTGTGTGTGTGTGTGTGGCGCTCCTCTCTCTCATTATCAGTGTGTGTGTGTGTCTTTGTGTGTGTGTGTCTCCTCTCTCTCATTATCAGTGACACTGTGTGTGTGTGTGTGTGTGTGTGGCTCCTCTCTCTCATTATCAGTTACACTGTGTGTGTGTGTGTGTGTGTGTGTGTGTGTGTGTGTGGCTCCTCTCTCTCATTATCAGTTACACTGTGTGTGTGTGTGGCTCCTCTCTCTCATTATCAGTGACACTGTGTGTGTGTGTGTGTGTGTGTGTGTGTCTGTGTCTTAGTGTGTGTGTGTGTGTGTGTGTGTGTGGCTCCTCTCTCTCATTATCAGTGACACTGTGTGTGTGTGTGTGTGTGTGTGTGTGTGTGTGTGTGTGGCTCCTCTCTCTCATTATCAGTGACACTGTGTGTGTGTGTGTGTGTGTGTGTGTGGCTCCTCTCTCATTATCAGTGACACTGTGTGTGTGTGTGTGTGTGTGTGTGTGTCTGTCTCCTCTCTCTCATTATCAGTGAGACTACTGAGTGACAGCACATTCCTAGGTTTTATTGGAGACTCCGCTTGCGAGATTTAAAACGAGGATGGAGGCTTGTTAGACGGATTTCAAGCTGAGTTACAGTTAAGACTCGGAGGATTTAAAGCAGAATTGATGCAAAATGTACAAAAAATGCCTCCACACAAAAACCCCAGAAGAATGTGCCCGTGACCCAGAGGGATTTCACAGTGGAAGACAGCAAAGTTACTACTGTACATATTTTGACATGCACACACAAAAAAAAAACGCTCAAGCATTTTGGAAAGTAACCGAAAACACTAATTTCGTACAGTACATCAAAAACGAAAGCCCCGGAAAAAAAAAACAACGATTTACATAAAACTCGAAAACAGCTAAAAAAAAAAAAAGCACCGAAAAATACAATTAATAAAATATTAATAAAACCCCCAAAAACCGAAGCCCGAGATATAATGCATCTCAGCAAACTGCAGAAGAGGAAGTGAAAATCGAACACATTTCATAACATGTCCTACACAAAGAGGAAGTGAAAGACTGGACAGCAGCTCACAGGACCCCCATGCCCAATTCAAATGTAACTCCTGACGTTAGCATGATTTCCACGGGACTAAAAATCACAATCAGGTGGTTTTTGAATTTTTACCGACCCCTGCGCTGACTCGGGAGAGCAAAGACGAATGTTACGAAGGACAATTAAGTCAAAAGGTAAGTATAATTATTTTAATTGCTAAAGGTAGCCAAACTACGCCACCTGGTGGAATATGCGGGCACCAGGTCCCGAAATATGAATATACTTTCGTGATTAAATCTAATATTTAATAAACTTATCCAAATCCTTATTTGCAGGTTCTTTTATCCCAGGACCACACAAGATACAATTATAAATAAGCTTTATTTAGTACAGAAAAAATTCTTTAAAATATAAAAACTTCAAAATCACAACATACAGTATTATTCCTTATTCTTGCTCATCTGGTTAACACAGGACAGCATTATTATTATTATTATTATTATTATTATTATTATTTATCTCTTAGCAGACGCCCTTATCCAGGGCGACTTACAATCGTAAGCAAATAGCAAACTTAATACACATTTTTAAAGCACATCATTCAATAACGAGAGTATAGCAACTAAAAAGATAAGATCAATATTTGGCAGAACAATTGAATAAAGTCCACTAAATCGTGGTGCAGCTACTTGTCCGACTAAAAGTCTTAGTATGCAAAAGGAAATAAATAAAGAAATAAATCTCAATCTCACGAGTCTCTGTCCCGGTCCCGTTAATAGCTGGAAAAAAAAAGGTCCAACTCGTTATCCCCGAGCCTTTACAGGGGACTCTGGAAAGATTAGTCCATGTTCAGCGCAGCTCACTCTCGCCTCCAGGAACGCGCACAGATTCTCCTGTGCAGCAATAACAGCGCCTGCTGCAGCAACGCTGATCCCGGCACACACTCTAGCCCCAGAAAACCAACCAGTCTTCAGCACAACGTGTATAAACACAGATTTGAATCCTTACACAGATTTACTGCATCGTCAAACTTCACTCAATTGATCGATCAAAAAAAAGAAAACAAGCAAACACAGTCTCTGCTTATTCCAAGCTTATTATAACAATCACAGTATTGAAAATCACGAGAATAACATCGATCAGCGTCTTAAGCAGCCAAACATGAGCAACAATACGGCTTGTTTTGTATTGTACTTCCCTGTGTGCTGCCGGAGTCGCGTCTCTCTCAATCTTCGTACTCTTTCATCCACGAAATGTTGTTCTTTTCTTTCTACAACTCTGTTCCCACACTCTTGTCCACCTGCTCCCCTACTTAATCCATTAATATCGAGTCGATCTTGCGGGTCTTTATTCCTTGTCCCTCGTCCCTTGTCCCTTGTCCCTTGTCCCTTGTCCCTTGTCCCTTGTCCCTTGTCCCTTGTCCCTTGTCACGGTTCATTCATTTTCCTCTCCCGTTTGTGAGTCGAAGCACTCTTTTTATTGTCTGTGAGGGATAGATTAGGGCAGGTGAAAACACCGGAGATGATTAACTGTAGGAGTCGGGAGTCAGGGATCCCAAACTGGTCTCAGGTGTTCAAGCATATTAACAATTAGTGACTTCAACAAAAACAAACCACACAGTGATAAAAAAAAAGAAACTTCACACACAAAAATTATAACAATAAAAATCAAAACACATCATAAGAATACAAATTAAACACATTAATAATAACCGTGAATATATTAAAACATATTTAGTGCACTCAATAATAATAACACTTGCTCCACCCCCACCATTTTAACAACTTGGTCATTCACGACACGAACACAGGCTGTCCCCCGATACTGTATTGAATAACATTCTAGCGTGTTCTATATAGAGCAGTGTTTCCCAACCCCGGTTTTTGGGGGACCCCCCCCCCCCCCCCCGGTTTTTGGGGGACCCCCCTCCCTGCGTCTGCTGTCTTTCATTCCAACCGATCTCTCGATCACTGAACTAGACCCTTCATTGAACTGATCGTATGCTTCATTAGACCCTTTTAAACTGTTTTCAGCTCTTAAACCAGTTGGAGATTTCAAGTTAGTGACACAGCTCAGTGGTCCTGGGTTCGATTCCAGCCTCAGGGGTCTGTCTGTCTGTCTGTGTGGAGTTTGCGTGCCCGTGTTCGCGTGGGTTTCCTCCCACAGCCCCTATGTTTGTCGGGTTAGGCTCCGGCTCACCGCTACCCTCTATTATTACTTGTACTGTAATTCTTGAAATGTATTTTTGTTTACGGCTGTAAGTCGCCCTGGATAAGGGCGTCTGCTAAGAAATAAATAATAATAATAATAATAATAATAATAATAATAATAATAATAATAATAATAATAATAATAATAATAATATAGGATAAAGCGGTTACAGATCATGGATGGATGAATGGAAGTTACTTATGAAATCTGCAACTGGTTTAAGAACTGAAAACCATTAAGAGTCTCATGAAACACGCGGTCAGTCCAATGAAGGTTCTAGTTAAATAATTGAGGGATCAGTTGGCTTGAAAGACAGCGGGTCCCCAGAACCGGGGTTGGGAAACACTGCCCTCTAGTGTACTTTAGTGTATTGCAGTTTGTTATAATGTATTGTAGTGTGTTATATTATTATTATTATTATTAGTTTATTAAGCAGACGCCTTTATCCAAGGCGACTTACAGAGACTAGGGTGTGTGAACTATGCATCAGCTGCAGAGTCACTTACAACTACGTCTCACCCGAAAGACGGAGCACAAGGAGGTGAAGTGACTTGCTCAGGGTCACACAGTGAGTCAGTGGCTGAGGTGGGATTTGAACCCGGGACCCTCCTGCTTACAAGCCCTTGTCTTTAACCACTGGACCACACAGCCTCTCATATATATATATATATTGTATTGAATAGCCGGTGCTAACAGGATCCAACGTGGACGGTGCTTTGTATAAGGTGTTGTAATCTCTTCGTTTTCCGTAGCAAAAGCGCACGGGAATGTCCTTGGTTTGTACAAGATGCCCAGAAATGTGACAAACCCCCGACCGACGCACAAACGGCAGCGCAGCGCGGACAATAAAGTCATCAATCTGGGACAGGAGTGGGACAGAGCTGAAACGGATCCACGGCAATGGTAAAGACTAAATAAAGTCTTTGACCAAATAAATAATCAACAAATCCGTTGCAGTTCTGAAATTTGAATGCTTTCTAAATCGATATTTCGTCACAGTTTTTGTTTTGTTTTTTTAAATTTTTGTCTTAGTTGATTTTTTTTATAAACCTTTGAGGAACAGAGCAGTGAAAGTAGCCTGTCCCTCTGTCACAGAAATAAGGCAGAAAGTTGGTTATGTGATTATCAGGTTACTAACATCTCTCTCTCTCTCTCTCTCTCTCTCTCTCTCTCTCTCTCTCTCTCTCTCTCTCTCTCTCTCTCTCTCTCTCTCTCTCTCTCTCTCTCTCTCTCTCTCTCTCTCAATTCAATTCAATTCAATTCAAATTGGCTTTATTGGCATGACAATAAAAATAATTGTGTTGCCAAAGCACATACATGGCATAACCAACTCAAATATACAGACAAAGAATTTTTCTTAATACTAACAGTATCCCTCCTCCCTCTATATTAATACAGTAAACAGAATCCCTCCCTTCCCCTCTATATCAAACAGTACCCCCCTTCCCCCCTCTATATTAAACAGAATCCCCCCTCCCTCCCTCTATTAAACAGAATCCCCCCCTCCCTCAATTAAACAATACCCCCTCCCTCCCTCCCTCCCTCTCTCTATATTAAACAGAATCCCTCCCTCCCTCCCTCTCTCTTTTCCCTCTCTAGTGTGACGTGTTCACGGTCTGTCCCTCAGGCTATGACAGGTCTCCACGTATTGACCAGCCAGTCTGGCTGTGTGTTTGTCTTCCCCCAGCAGGATTGACAGCTTCTGGGTATCACACATTTTTGGGGAATTCTGGGACTAAATCACAGAATTTGGGGAAGAAAATGTCCCTTATGTTTTTATATTTTTCACAGTGTGTCAGGAAGTGAATCTCTGTCTCGACCTCTCCTGTCTCACAGTGACCACAGTGCCTGTTCTCCCTGGCCAGCCAGGTTTGCCTCTGTCGGCCTTTTTCAATGGCCAGGTTGTGGTCACTGAGCCGGTATTTGGTCAGGATCTGCCTCTGCTTTGTGTTTCTGACAGTTACCAGGTATTCTGCCAGGGTGTAATTTCTATTTAGGGTCCGATAGCACTCTAGTTTGTTTTGTGTTTTAGTATTTGTATCCCAATGGTCCAGATAGGAGTGTTTCAGGTGTTTTATAATTTGGTTTACACTAATTGGAATTGTTTTTGCAGTGCTGTCCTGAAGCTGACTGATGTCTCTCTCTCTCTCTCTCTCTCTCTCTCTCTCTCTCTCTCTCTCTCTCTCTCTCTCTCTCTCTCTCTCTCTCTCTCTCTCTCTCTCTCTCTCTCTCTCTCTCTCTCTCTCTCTCTCTCTCTCTCTCTCTCTCTCTCTCTCTCTCTCCAGTCCCTCCTGTGTGAAGTTACCAAGCAGCCCAGCTCGGACAGACGAACTTGGACAAAAATACTGAAAATATATATATTTTTTAAAAAAGTTAAATATAAAAAATGTCTGAATTATTGGAATGGTTCAAAAACAACATTATTTGTTTATTAGCAGACACCTTTATCCAAGGCGACTTACAGAGGCTAGGGTGTGTGAACTATGCATCAGCTGCAGAGTCACTTACAACTACGTCTCACCCGAAAGACGGAGCACAAGGAGGTTAAGTGACTTGCTCAGGGTCACACAATGAGTCAGTGGCTGAGGTGGGATTTGAACCGGGGACCTCCTGGTTACAAGCCCTTTTCTTTAACCACTGGACCCCGATATATATATCGGGCAGCAGTGTGGAGTAGTGGTTAAGGCTCTGGACTCTTGACCGGAGGGTTGTGGGTTCAATCCCAGGTGGGGGACCGCTGCTGCTGTACCCTTGAGCAAGGTACTTTACCTCGATTGCTCCAGTAAAAACCCAACTGTATAAATGGGGAATTGTATGCAAAAATAATGTGATATCTGTATAATGTGAAATAATGTGATATCTTGTAACAATTGTAAGTCGCCCTGGATAAGGGCGTCTGCTAAGAAATAAATAATAATAATGAAACAACACAAGAGATTCTGGAAAATAACACATTTATTTGAAGGATTTTTAGAAATTCAGTTGCACTGTGAACATCTGTTTTCGATTCAGGACTGACCTCAGGAGTTAATGCATTGAATGAAGATGCTCTATAGCCTACTCCAACCCTGTACACTAGGGGGCAGTGTTTCCCAACCCCAGTTCTGGGGACCCACTGTGTCTGCAGGCTTATATTGCAACCGATCTCTCAATTACTGAACTAGACCCTTCATTGAATGGATCATGTGCTTCATGAGACCCTTTTAATTCAATTAACTCTACAGTTAATTAAGCTAATAAGAGGTGAGGGAATGGATTTTAAAGATGGTCAGCGCTCCTTTAAATGGAGGAGCCAGTGATCCTGTTAATGAAGCTAATAAGAGGTGAGAGAATGGATTTTAATTCACACAGCTATGGGACGTTGGGAGCCATACACCCTGTACTCCGTCTCGTACATTTTGGGGATCCCCATGATTTTGGGGACCACCCCATGCCGCGGCAGCCCCCAGGGAGTGTCTACGGGACAGTAGCGATCCTGCACCCTGCTGGGGTGCTCAGGAGAAGAATACGAGTCTTGGGAGAGGGGCTTTAGCCCCTTGTGGGGCACCGGGATCGTTTTGGGAGCCAAACGAGGGAAGCATTGCCCGGTGGGCGTGGCCTCATGGAAAGGGGCGGGGCAGGTGTGGAAGCCCCACCCAGTGCACCCCCCCCACTCCCCATGCCCCTCTTCTCCTCTCCTCTCTCTCTCTCTCTCTCCAGTCCCTCCTGTGTGAAGTTACCAAGCAGCCCAGCTCAGAACTTGGACAAAAATACTGAAAATATTAAAAAAAGGAAAATATCAAATATGTCTCAATTATTGGAATGGTTCAATACAAAATTGAATATATATATATATATATATATATATATATATATATATATATATATATATATATATATATATATATGTAAAAGAATCATGTGAAATTCAAATGAAAAAGGACACCTTTACACACGTTATTATTATTATTATTATTTATTTCTTAGCAGATGCCCTTATCCAGGGCGACTTACAATTGTTACAAGTTATCACATTATTTTTACATACAATTTACATTATTTTTTACACATTATTTTTACATACAATTCCCCATTTATACAGTTGGGTTTTTACTGGAGCAATCTAGGTAAAGTACCTTGCTCAAGGGTACAGCAGCAGTGTCCCCCACCTGGGATTGAACCCACGACCCTCCGGTCAAGAGTCCAGAGCCCTAACCACTACACACTGCTGCCCTGTTATATTGTTTATTTGTTTGTGTTTGACCTATTTTTACTATTAATAAAAGTGCAATAAGAAATACATGTAGCCCTGAATACAGCACCCTTGTACCGTTATTTACCTGCGACACTACTATATATACACACACATTCACATTAAAAAATTCACCGCCCCGCCCCACCCCGCTTTTTGAACACTTGTTTTAAAACATGTCTTCATTGCTCCCGGGTTCACTTCAATCCCGGGTTTTCGTTTCTGTAGGTAAGTGTGCGCAAGAACAGCTGTGTCTGAGTCCACACGCCTCCATCCGGCACGCTTCATGGACGCTGGTGAAATCCGAGACGATGCCCTGAGGGAAAGCAAAGTTGTTCTTTTTAAAACCAACACGCCTTTTTTTTCAACTCGCCGCCTCTCGTCTTCGTGCATAAAATGACAGCCTGAGACTGAGATAGAGATTGACGTTGAATACGCCGACACAGGCGCACGGGATTTAATCAATAAACATAAACAAAAAGTAAACAATAATGTCATGTGACGCTACCAGCGATGGTAGCGCACAGAGGACGATACATGACTGTACAAACACTCAAAATAAAACACAATACAACAAACTCTAAATCAAAGGTGCCGTGAAAACGGCAGGCCTTGCAGCAGCCCCGATCACAGTGATCTCTATGTTTTTATACTGACGCTCCGCTGAGACACGTCCACCTGCCTGCTGGAACAGCTCAGTGCTTTCAGCTGCTGCTCCACACAGACAGGTAATCGTCCACGGCGGAGCGCAACATCAATTAAACAGTTAATTAAATCAATTTACAACAAATAATGCAAAAATATACAATAAAACTACATATTTCCCCATGTGTAGGGCTTCCGCCCTGCCACACTAACCCTTATAAAAGCGTCTC
>NW_026708217.1:0-52500 GCF_902713425.1 Acipenser ruthenus | reverse complement strand
TTTGTTTTTTTTACATTTTAGTCCTGCTAATAAACCCTAAGAAATGATGCCCCTTTTTAAAATTAAATTCAGCGTTAAAATTATATATATATAATATATATTGGCCTCATTTTATGCTTATTTTTTAAACATTTCATTTACATTTTGAACAAACTAAATATTAACTAAAGCATCTTGCACATCAGTTTATTCCTGCATAAACTACTCTTCAAACACCAATTTGATAATAATAATTAAAAAAATGTTTTTTAATGTACTAACTCCTTCTTCAAGCTGCCTGCACATTACTAATCTTCGTCACTTTCATTATTATTATTTGTTTATTTAGCAGACGCCTTTATCCAAGGCGACTTACAGAGACTAGAGTGTGTGAACTATGCATCAGCTGCAGAGTCACTTACAACTACGTCTCACCCAAAAGATGGAGCACAAGGAGGTGAAGTGACTTGCTCAGGGTCACACAGTGAGTCAGTGGCTGAGGTGGGATTTGAACCTCCTGGTTACAAGCCCTTTTCTTTAACCACTGGACCACACAGCCTCCAAAAGTATTGCAGTCCATGAATGAGGCTCACATCAAAACATCTGATGACATTGAGATCCTCAACAGGCTACTACAGATACCTTGACACAGCAAATTGCCGCTATGATGTTGTCACTGTTGTCACTGTTGTGTTTGATCAGGATAAGGGCGTCTGCTAAATAAACAAATAATAATAATAATAATAATAATAATAATAATAATAATAATAATAATAATAATAATAATAATAATACTGCCGTTCCGTCAATTACAGATGACGTTTTCTCTGTGCTTGTGTATTGTGCTTCGGATACCACACCTTGAAAATCGAGAGTGATTTCACTCAATGTGTTTCTTTCTGTATGCGAGTCAAGGCTGTTATAACAGTAGAAAACACTAGTGGAGGCTTTGAGTAAATTGTTGATGCTCAGAATGCATCAGAGTAGACAAATGCTACATGTCTAAGACTTTTGCACAGCAGTGTGTGTGTGTGTGTGTGTGTGTGTGTGTGTATAGATATATTAACAACATGAATGAATGTTAACGAGGTTTCCTCGTTTCCAGCCTGTTATGTTCATAACTTATTTAGTTGTTGAATTACTGATTAATTGCTGGTTCCACAGACACGCACACACACACATAGAGACATACACACAGAGACACACAGACCCCCCCCCCCCCCCCCAAACACACACACACAGACACCCCCCCAACAAACACACACACAGACACCCCCCCAACAAACACACACACAGACACCCCCCCAACAAACACAAACACACAGACACACACACATAATAATATTGTATTTTTTCATCGCTGAGTTTCTCGCTGTGTTTTTGTTGTTTTCACTCGTGTAACTCGATTTGTCCTCCGCAGGTTTTCATTTCAAGATAAAATCGCCGGTCCGGAGTGGAACACCGATAGCGAGTCCTGCATTTAAAATCTCCCTCATTTGTAGCAAAGAAAGAGTCCTCAACACATTCTATAAATCAGTCTTTTTTTGTTTATTACACAGAGAGAGAGAGAGACAGCTCAACAATGACTGGTTTATTGAAAAAGAAAAACAAAACGACTTACAAGTGGCATCTTGTGATTCTTTATAAACCGCAAGTTCTATTGTTTTAAAATTGACCTGAGTTAACGTGGCATTAAAAACGGAAAAAAACCCAACTGTATAAATGGGTAACTGTATGTAAAAATAATGTGATATCTTGTAACAATTGTAAGTCGCCCTGGATAAGGGCGTCTGCTAAGAAACAAATAATAATAATAATAATAACAATACATTCAAATAAGCTGGGGGGGGGGGGGGGGGGGGGTACATTCAAATAAGGGGGGGGGGGTACATCGACTACCTGGCTCTACCGCACCCTCGAATCATCAACAACTGCTGCTGCTGCTGCTGCTGCAGAGTCACTTCCAATAGGAGCTCGTTTGTTTTATCTCTCACCACTGGTTAGATAAACCCAAGAATATTATTTTTTTACTGCATGACAGGGTATTGAAATCAATTACAGTAAACACGTACAGTTCCTTCGGATGCGGCAGCAATTGTTGATGATTCACAGTTCACCGCCCCACCCCGCTTTTTAAACACTTGTTTTAAAACATGTCTTCATTGCTCCCGGGTTCACTTCAATCCCGGGTTTTCGTTTCTGTAGGTAAGTGTGCGCAAGAACAGCTGTGTCTGAGTCCACACGCCTCCATCCGGCACGCTTCATAGACGCTGGTGAAATCCGAGACGATGCCCTGAGGGAAAGCAAAGTTGTTCTTTTTAAAACCAACACGCCTTTTCTTTCAACTCGCCGCCTCTCGTCTTTCGTGCATAAAATGACAGCCTCTAACCTAGGACTGTATAAAGCAGGATAGGACAGTCAATCCCGTGATGCAGTTCGGTGCGCAATCCCAGGCGCCATTTCTGGAGCCCACTTCAGTACTGAATACATTGCGGAGATGCTGTGTTGCAGCGACAGGATATACCGGGTATTTTTTAAACAACAATACAAGATATCGTTCATATAAAGTGACTGACTTATTTATTTAAATTAATGCTTAATTATATCAAGAAACATTTTGCCAGGGCGAGCGTGAATACGTTAAAAGCATTGTCAATGCGATGCTAAAGAGCTCTACGGGCTCCAGAAATGTCTCCGCTGTTTGCTAACCCCGCCCCCACTCGTGACGTCATTTTCTTATCCTTCTTTATAGCCAAGGCTGCCGGCGGGCTCCGTAATCTCGCGATGCTTAGAAAGGTCACGATATTTTGTTGATTTGTAACTCGCCTCGAGTTCCACCGCAATTGAATTGATTTTTATAATCATCAAATAAAGTGCGTGTGAATAGCGAGAGGAGTTCAATAAATACAATAGAATGCGATTCAATACAATCCACATTTCTATATCCCAGAGCGCTTCACACACTGAAAAACAATTGAACAATGATACGTGTCCCGCAGGAACAGCACAGCACAGCGTGATAAAGCATACAGCATTGTAAAGCACAGAGAGGTCTGGTAAAGCATAGGGAAGCATTGTAAAGCACAGAGAGGTCTGGTAAAGCATAGGGAAGCATTGTAAAGCACAGAGAGGTCTGGTAAAGCAGAGGGAAGCATTGTAAAGCACAGAGAGGTCTGGTAAAGCATAGGGAAGCATTGTAAAGCACAGAGAGGTGTGGTAAAGCATAGGGAAGCATTGTAAAGCACAGAGAGGTGTGGTAAAGCATAGGGAAGCATTGTAAAGCACAGAGAGGTCTGGTAAAGCAGAGGGAAGCATTGTAAAGCACAGAGAGGTCTGGTAAAGCATAGGGAAGCATTGTAAAGCACAGAGAGGTCTGGTAAAGCATAGGGAAGCATTGTAAAGCACAGAGAGGTCTGGTAAAGCAGAGGGAAGCATTGTAAAGCACAGAGAGGTGTGGTAAAGCATAGGGAAGCATTGTAAAGCACAGAGAGGTCTGGTAAAGCATAGGGAAGCATTGTAAAGCACAGAGAGGTCTGGTAAAGCATAGGGAAGCATTGTAAAGCACAGAGAGGTCTGGTAAAGCATAGGGAAGCATTGTAAAGCACAGAGAGGTCTGGTAAAGCATAGGGAAGCATTGTAAAGCACAGAGAGGTCTGGTAAAGCATAGGGAAGCATTGTAAAGCACAGAGAGGTCTGGTAAAGCATAGGGAAGCATTGTAAAGCACAGAGAGGTGTGGTAAAGCGTAGGGAAGCATTGTAAAGCACAGAGAGGTGTGGTAAAGCGTAGGGAAGCATTGTAAAGCACAGAGAGGTCTGGTAAAGCGTAGGGAAGCATTGTAAAGCACAGAGAGGTCTGGTAAAGCATAGGGAAGCATTGTAAAGCACAGAGAGGTCTGGTAAAGCATAGGGAAGCATTGTAAAGCACAGAGAGGTCTGGTAAAGCATAGGGAAGCATTGTAAAGCACAGAGAGGTCTGGTAAAGCGTAGGGAAGCATTGTAAAGCACAGAGAGGTCTGGTAAAGCGTAGGGAAGCATTGTAAAGCACAGAGAGGTCTGGTAAAGCATAGGGAAGCATTGTAAAGCACAGAGAGGTCTGGTAAAGCGTTGGGAAGCATTGTAAAGCACAGAGAGGTCTGGTAAAGCATAGGGAAGCATTGTAAAGCACAGAGAGGTCTGGTAAAGCATAGGGAAGCATTGTAAAGCACAGAGAGGTCTGGTAAAGCATAGTGAAGCATTGTAAAGCACAGAGAGGTCTGGTAAAGCATAGGGAAGCATTGTAAAGCACAGAGAGGTCTGGTAAAGCGTAGGGAAGCATTGTAAAGCACAGAGAGGTCTGGTAAAGCGTAGGGAAGCATTGTAAAGCACAGAGAGGTCTGGTAAAGCATAGGGAAGCATTGTAAAGCACAGAGAGGTCTGGTAAAGCATAGGGAAGCATTGTAAAGCACAGAGAGGTCTGGTAAAGCATAGGGAAGCATTGTAAAGCACAGAGAGGTCTGGTAAAGCATAGGGAAGCATTGTAAAGCACAGAGAGGTCTGGTAAAGCAGAGGGAAGCATTGTAAAGCACAGAGAGGTCTGGTAAAGCATATTAAAAACAGGGTAACTGATCCTTATAAAAGTGTCTCATAGTGAAACTGTGACACACACACATTGAAGTTTCTTACTTCTGTGTCTCAGCAGGTACAGCTGGACAGTCTCCTCTGAAGTTGTCCAATATGTCCATCGATTCACTCCTCACAAGTTGGCTTCTCATATCTCTCCTGTTAGACATGAGGAGCTGCAGTATTGCCTCCTTCTTGCTTCTCTGCCAACTAAATAAGTAAAAAAAATAATATTGCAACTAATATTTGCCGTATTGAAAATAGACCTGGGAGAGACAAACACACACACACACACACACACACACACACACACACACACACACACAGACACACACACACACACACACACACACACACACACACACGCACACACGCACACACAGACACACACACACACACACACACACACACACGCACACACACACACACGCACACACGCACACACACACACAGACACACACACACACACACACACACACACACAGACACACACACACACACACACACACACACACACACAGACACACACACACACAGACACACACACACACACAGACACACACAGACAGACAGACACACACACACAGACACACACAGACACACACACACACACACACACACACAGACACACACACACACACACACACACACACACAGACACACACACACACACAGACACACACAGACAGACACACACACACACACACACACAGACACACACAGACACACACACACACACACACACACAGACACACACACACACACAGACACATACACACACACACACACTGACAGACAGATTTGGGTCACTAAGTATCTGGCTTTCAAGGGGTTTAGATGAAACGAGTCGTGTTTTCACTTGTCGACGCTTTTAAAATATAAATCCAGCCTCGTTTTAATTTTGCCCCTTTTTGAAAATCACGCTGAGAGTACAGCTCGTCACACCTTCACGAAATACACCGTCAGCGTTTCAGCTACAAACAACACAGCAGCAAATTAAACCAGTTTCGACAGAAAATCAGCATCGCACTTCCTAGAACTGCTTACTGTAGCTACATATTCATAATTTAATTTTATTATTATTATTTTTTAAAAGTCAGTCCACAATCACTTTTAAAAATAGATATCTTATGTGTTCTGTTATTTGATCTCTGTGTGCTGCTGATCAAGCTTGAACCACATGTTTCATTGCGTTCGTTGTATTTGTAATTTCTAGTACATTTAGATCACGGTCTCAATGGGTAAATTTACTGGGTAAATAAATAGATACATTTAAACAAATTTATTTACAGTCAAAGATTCCGGCGCCTCCTCAAGACTCACCTCTTCAAACAGCACCTGTAGAACTCCTCTGTTTGTATCCTGGGACACTATCACCCTTCATGTAAATGTGCTTTATTTGCTCTTATCTGCCCCCTATTTTACTGCATTTAATCCTGTACTTCAGAATACTGTAATCTGCCAAGTGTTTAACCTGTAGTACTTTGTATTTAATCACATCCTGATGTAACTATCACTATTTAATCATATCCTGATGTAACTATCACTATTATCTGCTGTATTATTGAATTGTGGTTTGTCACACTTGAACAAAAGTTATTGTATTTCTTGCTCTTACTGTATTACTTGTATTGTAACACTTGAAATGTATTTGCTTACGATTGTAAGTCGCCCTGGATAAGGGCGTCTGCTAAGAAATAAATAATAATAATAATAATAATAATAATAATAATAATAATAATAATAATTATTATTATTATTATTATTATTATTATTATTATTATTATTATTATTATAGCATCAGTAATAAAACTAATTTAAATACGAAGGATGTAGTAATTGTATCATTTTAATATGCGATTAAAACCGAGATTAACTGAGATTATTTTTTTTTCAATTGCCAGATTAATCGTGATTAATTTATTTAATCGCCAATTATTTTTCTCTCCCCAATTTGAAATGTCCAATTTTTTTTTTTATTTCAACCTGGTTCACCGGTGAAGATGAACCCACGCTGTCCTCCGAAGCGTGTGCCGTCAGCCGCCCGCTTCTTTACACGCTGCAGACTCACCGTGCAGCCGCCTCAGAGCTACTGCGTCGGAGGACAACGCAGCTCTGTGCAGCTTACAGGCGAGCCCGCATGCGCCCGGTCAGACCCCACGGGGGGGGGTTTGCTCGTTTGGTTGTTAGTAGCTTATTGATCCCAGAATCTCATCAAGCAGCTTCTTGAAGGATCCCAGGGTATCAGCTTCAACAACATCACTGGGGAGTTGGTTCCAGACCCTCACAATTCTCTGTGTAAAAAAAAGTGCCTCCTATTTTCTGTTCTGAATGCCCCTTTATCTAATCTCCATTTGAGACCCCTGGTCCTCGTTTTTCAGGTCGATAAAGTCCCCCGGGTCGACATTGTCAATGCCTTTGAGGATTCTGAATGCTTGAATCATCGTCTTTTTGAATGCTTTATGCACAAATACTACAAAAACAGCACTTGCCTGCAGTGTGAAGTCAGCTCTCTGTGAGTCTCTGCGTCTCGACCCTACTGTTTTTGATCAAGAAACTTCAAGGCAAGTCTCACCGTGTGAAAGCAAACTCATGGCTGTATTGCACATGCTGTGCTGTGTGGCGTGTCTGGATTCGTCTGCAGATTCCAAAAGGCAGAAAGTCACATTCGCTGACCCCCGTATCGCAATCAAATCACCTGCGTGTTTAAGTGTAGGTGCAACGTTTTCCCTTTTTTCTCCAAACATACTGTGGTCCGTTTTTGGGGAAAAGTTATATTTTAATCTCGTCGGATCCCTGCGCTCCCCTGACTGTGTGACTCCGAGACCCTCGGGGACCCCTGCGCTCCCCTGACTGTGTGACCCCCCCTGCACACCACGCGGCCGTGCCTTTACCAGGGGAGACCCTCGGGGACCCCTGCGCTCCCCTGACTGTGTGACTCCCCCCCTGCACACCACGCGGCCGTGCCTTTACCAGGGGAGACCCTTGGGGACCCCTGCGCTCCCCTGACTGTGTGACTCCCCCCCTGCACACCACGCGGCCGTGCCTTTACCAGGGGAGACCCTCGGGGACCCCTGCGCTCCCCTGACTGTGTGACTCCCCCCCTGCACACCACGCGGCCGTGCCTTTACCAGGGGAGACCCTCGGGGACCCCTGCGCTCCCCTGACTGTGTGACTCCCCCCTGCACACCACGCAGCCGTGCCTTTACCAGGGGAGACCCTCGGGGACCCCTGCACTCACCTGACTGTGTGACTCCCCCACTGCACGCCACGCGGCCGTGCCTTTACCAGGGGAGACCCTCGGGGACCCCTGCGCTCCCCTGACTGTGTGACTCCCCCCTGCACACCACGCGGCCGTGCCTTTACCAGGGGAGACCCTCGGGGACCCCTGCGCTCCCCTGACTGTGTGACTCCCCCCCTGCACACCACGCGGCCGTGCCTTTACCAGGGGAGACCCTCGGGGACCCCTGCGCTCCCCTGACTGTGTGACTCCCCCCCTGCACACCACGCGGCCGTGCCTTTACCAGGGGAGACCCTCGGGGGACCCCTGCGCTCCCCTGACTGCGTGACTATGTGCACACTCAGTTGCTTAGCAACAAACCGGTTTGTCGACTTCCCTGCCATCCCATTGGCTGTCTTTAGCGCACAGTAGAACTTACAGAATGAGAAAAAATATAATTGCATTATTGTACCTGACTGAACATGCTGAATCCTCAGAGCAACATGCGGAGAGATTTTTTAACACCCAGAGGTATCAAATTAAGCACTGCATTCCTTTCAAGTGATACTGTCAATAAAGACATGAAGATATATTTGGCACACAGCTTCATCCAAAGGAACTTAAGAACATAAGAAAGTTTACAAACGAGAGCCCCATTCAGCCCATCTTGCTCGTTTGGTTGTTAGTAGCTTATTGATCCCAGAATCTCATCAAGCAGCTTCTTGAAGGATCCCAGGGTGTCAGCTTCAACAACATTACTGGGGAGTTGGTTCCAGACCCTCACAATTCTCTGTGTAAAAAAAAAGTGCCTCCTATTTTCTGTTCTGAATGCCCCTTTAGCTAATCTCCATTTGGGACCCCTGGTCCTCGTTTTTCAGGTTGAAAAAGTCCCCTGGGATCCCCTCTCTCTCTCTCATCCGCTAGGGGGCAGCAGGTTAATAATATTACAAGGCTGCTGTATTCAGGTCTAGATATATTTGTTTCTGCTGTATTTCTCTCCTCCACCAGAGGGCAGCAGAGTGTCACAGGTTTATAATGTTACAAGACTTGAAGTCTGCACCGAGTCAGTATCTGAGCTGAGTTTATCCTACTAGACTGATATAGAAGCAGAGTTTTTTTTTTCTTTACTAGAACTGATCATGCAAACACTGTAATCATACCTATCGGAGTTCAAAGCATTACATAAGCTCGAGGGCTGCATCCTTGTTCATGTTGTATTTCAGGAGTGTTACTGTAAACTGCACTGTATGTAAATATGAATCTTGCATTGTAACTCTGTACTGTGACGCCTGTGTGAGTCGCCAGCGATAAAAACAGGCATCTGCCACATAAATTAATAGTACTGTGTTAGGGCAGCAGTGTGGAGTAGTGGTTAGGGCTCTGGACTCTTGACCGGAGGGTCGTGGGTTCAATCCCAGGTGGGGGGGACACTGCTGCTGTACCCTTGAGCAAGGTACTTTACCTAGATTGCTCCAGTAAAAACCCAACTGTATAAATGGAGAATTGTATGTAAAAAATAATGTGATATCTTGTAACAATTGTAAGTCGCCCTGGATAAGGGCGTCTGTTAATAAATAAATAAATAATAATAATGAAACAACACAAGAGATTCTGGAAAATAACACATTTATTTAATAGATTTTTAGAAAATCAGTCGCACTGTGAACATTTGTTTTTGATTCAGGACTGACCTCAGGAGTTAATGCATTGAATGAAGATGCTCTATCGCCTACTCCAACCCTGTACACTAGGGGGCAGTGTTTCCCAACCCCAGTTCTGGGGTCCCCCTGTGTCTGCAGGCTTATATTGCAACCAATCTCTCAATTACTGAACTAGACCCTTCATTGAACTGATCGTGTGCTTCATGAGACCCTTTTAATTCAATTAACTCTACAGTTAATGAACACTGCTGGGCAGCAGTGTGGAGTAGTGGTTAGGGCTCTGGGCTCTTGACCGGAGGGTTGTGGGTTCAATCCCTGGTAGGGGACACTGTTGCTGTACCCTTGAGCAAGGTACTTTACCTAGATTGCTCCAGTAAAAACCCAACTGTATAAATGGGTAACTGTATGTAAAAATAATGTGATATCTTGTAACAATTGTAAGTCGCCCTGGATAAGGGCGTCTGCTAAGAAATAAATAATAATAATAATAATAATAATGAAGCTAATAAGAGGTGAGGGAATGGATTTTAAAGATGGTCAGCGCTCCTTTAAAGGGAGGGGCCAGGGATCCTGTTAATAAAGCTAATAAGAGGTGAGAGAATGGATTTTAAAGATGGTCAGCGCTCCTTTAAAGGGAGGGGTCAGTGATCCTGTTAATAAAGCTAATAAGAGGCGAGATAATGGATTTTAAAGATGGTCAGCGCTCCTTTAAAGGGAGGGGTCAGTGATCCTGTTAATAAAGCTAATAAGAGGTGAGAGAATGGATTTTAAAGATGGTCAGCGCTCCTTTAAAGGGAGGGGTCAGTGATCATGTTAATAAAGCTAATAAGAGGTGAGAGAATGGATTTTAAAGATGGTCAGCGCTCCTTTAAAGGGAGGGGTCAGTGATCCTGTTAATAAAGCTAATAAGAGGTGAGAGAATGGATTTTAAAGATGGTCAGCGCTCCTTTAAAGGGAGGGGTCAGTGATCCTGTTAATAAAGCTAATAAGAGGTGAGAGAATGGATTTTAAAGATGGTCAGCGCTCCTTTAAAGGGAGGGGTCGGTGATCCTGTTAATAAAGCTAATAAGAGGCGAGAGAATGGATTTTAAAGATGGTCAGCGCTCCTTTAAAGGGAGGGGTCAGTGATCCTGTTAATAAAGCTAATAAGAGGTGAGAGAATGGATTTTAAAGATGGTCAGCGCTCCTTTAAAGGGAGGGGCCAGTGATCCTGTTAATAAAGCTAATAAGAGGTGAGAGAATGGATTTTAAAGATGGTCAGCGCTCCTTTAAAGGGAGGGGCCAGTGATCCTGTTAATAAAGCTAATAAGAGGTGAGGGAATGGATTTTAAAGATGGTCAGCGCTCCTTTAAAGGGAGGGGCCAGTGATCCTGTTAATAAAGCTAATAAGAGGTGAGAGAATGGATTTTAAAGATGGTCAGCGCTCCTTTAAAGGGAGGGGTCAGTGATCCTGTTAATAAAGCTAATAAGAGGTGAAAGAATGGATTTTAATTCACACAGCTATGGGACGTTGGGAGCCATACACCCTGTACTCCGTCTCGTACATTTTGGGGATCCCCATGATTTCGGGGACCACCCCCTGCCGCGGCAGGCCCCAGGGGGTGTCTACGGGACAGTAGCGATCCTGCACCCTGCTGGGGTGCTCAGGAGAGGAATACGAGTCTTGGGTTAGGGGCTTTAGCCCCTTGTGGGGCACCGGGATCGTTTTGAGAGCCAAACAAGGGAAGCATTGCCCGGTGGGCGTGGCCTCGTGGAAAGGGGCGGGGGCAGGTCTGGAAGCCCTGCCCAGTGGGCGGTCCGTGGGGCTGAAGAAGTCGGTCTGGAAGCTTTTGATTGGTCCGTACAGTTCATCCCTGTGAATTGAAAGGAGATTATTGTACACTGTACCACACTGATATAAAACCCTGGACAGAATTACAGCAGCTACCCAACACAGTGGGGTTTATATAAAGAATGGTGCACTGGCATTGCCTGCTGTGTGCTGGGCAGAGCCTCGCTGTGCTGTGCTGTGCTGTGCTGTGCTGTACTCAGGGCAATGCTGGAGGGACCGCGCTATATCACACTAATATATAAACACAGTTTTATGTCACCTGTGGAATTTTCTGAAGTCCTTGTTAGTGACGGTGAGATAGGGTTCGTTCAGCACGAGGACCCCACGGTCGGAAGCCTGGAACGGCCGTCCAGCCAGCGCCTGATTCAACGTGCTAGCAACTACTGTCTGTGTGAGAGGAGAGAGGAGAGAGGAGAGGAGAGGGGAGGAGAGGAGAGAGAGGAGAGGAGAGAGGAGAGGAGAGAGAGGAGAGAGAGGAGAGGAGAGAGGAGAGAGAGGACAGAGATGAGAGGAGAGAGGAGAGAGAGGAGACAGAGGAGAGAGATGAGAGAGAGGAGAGAGGAGACAGAGGAGAGAGATGAGAGGAGAGAGGAGAGATTGCTGTCAGTCGAATTCAAATTCAAAAGGTGCTTTATTGGCATGACAACATTAGCGGTACAAAAATATTATGAACATCAAAAAATGAAATAAATAAAAATATGTCTGTCTGTCTCTCGCCTCTCCTCCTCGCCTCTGTCTCCCCTTCCCTCTCTCTCCTCTCCTCCTCACCTCTCTCCTCTCCCTCTCCCCTCTCCTCCTCGCCTCTCTCTGCCCTCCCCTCTCCTCTCCTCTCCCCCCTCTCCTCTCCCTCCCTTCTCCTCTCCCCCCTCTCTCCTCTCCCCCTCTCTCCTCTCCCTCCCCTCTCCTCTCCCCCTCACTCTCTCCCCCTTTCCTCTCCCCCTCTCCTCTCCCCTCTCCCCTCTCCCCCTTCTCCTCTCTCTCTCCCCCCTCCCCTCCCCCTCTCTCCTCTCCTCTGTCCTCTCTCCTTTCTCCTCTCCTCTCTCCTCTTTCCTCTCCTGTCTCCCCTCCCCATTCTCTCCCTCCTCTCCCTCTCTCCTCTCCTCTCTCTGCTCTCTCCCCTCTCTCCCCTCTCCTCTCCTCTCTCCTCTCTCCCCTCTCCTCTATCTCCTCTCCTCTCTCTGCTCTCTCCTCTCTCTCCTCTCCTCTCTCCCCTCTCCTCTCTCTGCTCTCTCCTCTCCTCTCTCTCCTCTCTCTGCTCTCTCCTCTCTCTCTCCTCTCCTCTCCTCTCTCTCCTCTCTCTCTCTCTCCTCTCTCCTCTCCTCTCTCCTCACCCCTCTCCTCTCCTCTCTCCTCTCCTCTCCTCTCCTCTCCTCTCTCTCTCCTCTCTCCTCTCTCTCTCCTCTCCTCTCCTCTCTCTCCTCTCTCTCTCTCTCTCCTCTCTCCTCACCCCTCTCCTCTCTCCTCTCTCCTCTCTCTCTCTCCTCTTCTCTCCTCACCTGCGATGGTCCGGTTCTGTGATGGTTGTAGAGTTCACGTTGACGGGCTCTCAGTGTCACCCCGTTCCCGGGAGGAGGGGGGGCCTCTCCCTGGAATTTGTCCCGGAACTCGCTGACCCAGCGCACCCCCCCTCCCAGCCCCCTGCCCCTCAGCTGAGGAAGTTGAAACACACACAGGGGTTCAAACAACATTTCAAAAGGAGGTTTTTATCAGTGGTTTGATATTTGTATTTTTTTGATCAATCAATTCATTCATCAGTTTGTTTCAGATACATTTCTTGTTTTTACATTGTTTTGGTAATGCATCTTCTTTTTCAATTGAACATAAATTATATACATTTTTTTTTCTCATATTATATATATTTTTAGTATTATATCATTTTTATATCAAGTTAATTTAATTGTAGTATTATATAATTTTTTAAGTTAATTCTAATTAAAGTTAAGTTAATTTAATTAGTTAATTTTGAAGTTATTTTTAATATTTTAATATATATATATAATGTGTTTTTCATTTTTTTAATAATTTCTTTACTAGTATTTTATTAAATATTTTTTTAAGTTAATTTTTAAGTTAATTTAATTAAAGTTAATTTAAGTTATTTTTAATATTTTAATATATATATATAAAATGTGTTTTTCATTTTTTTAATAATTTCTTTACTAATATTTTATTAAATATTTTTTTAAGTTAATTTTTAAGTTAATTCTTAAGTTAATTTAATTAGTTAATTTAAATTATTTTTAATATATATATATATAATGTGTTTTTCATTTTTTTAAATAATTTCTTTACTAATATTTTATTCCACATCAGTCTTATTAATTTATTTATTTATTTAAATTGTATCAATTTATTTAATTTATTTTGGTCACTTTATTTTCTTGACAATTCTTTCTTGAAAAAATTGTTTTATCATTTTTTTATAACTTAATTTTTATTATTAAAAAAAATACTTAAATACAGTACTATATTTTTATTTTCATTTCTATGACATGCGTTTATATTTTAATATTGTTGTATCATATTTTCTTTCAATATATATTTTGTTCAAATTCTGTATCACAATTTAATCTTCACGTAATTTGTATTGTTTTCAAAAGTAGTTAAAACTATTTCTTAATCAATTTAAAATGTTCTAATCTTTTTTTAAACGTTTTCTCTCTACATTTTTTCATAATTTCTCATTTTAATTTTTTGAAAAATCATTTTAGATTTTTTAAAAATGATTCTCAGTCGCTCCGATCCCCTCACCCTGTCCTCCAACTCGCCAACGCTGCTCAGCGTCCAATGAGGAAGCGCCCTGGGGTGGTGAGGCTGGGCTAAGGGCCCGCCCACACGCTTCCTGTCGTGCGCAGTGCGCGACGTGGTGTGGAAACGGTTAGCGACCTCGTCTAAGGCGGAGACAAGTGGAGACCCCTGGAGGTGAGGAGGGAGAACTGCAGGGAGGGAGGACTGAGAGAGAGAGAGAGAGAGAGAGAGAGAGAGAGAGAGAGAAAGAGAGAGAGAGGAGAGAGAGTCAGTCAGGTAATCTAACCCTTATAAAAGTGTCCCACAGTAAAAGCACAGCACATTGTAATAAAGCACAGGGAAGCATTGTAAAGCACAGAGAGGTCTGATAAAGCATAGGGAAGCATTGTAAAGCACAGAGAGGTCTGGTAAAGCATAGGGAAGCATTGTAAAGCACAGAGAGGTCTGGTAAAGCATAGGGAAGCATTGTAAAGCACAGAGAGGTCTGGTAAAGCATAGGGAAGCATTGTAAAGCACAGAGAGGTCTGGTAAAGCATAGGGAAGCATTGTAAAGCACAGAGAGGTCTGGTAAAGCATAGGGAAGCATTGTAAAGCACAGAGAGGTCTGGTAAAGCATAGGGAAGCATTGTAAAGCACAGAGAGGTCTGGTAAAGCATAGGGAAGCATTGTAAAGCACAGAGAGGTCTGGTAAAGCATAGGGAAGCATTGTAAAGCACAGAGAGGTCTGGTAAAGCATAGGGAAGCATTGTAAAGCACAGAGAGGTCTGGTAAAGCACAGGGAAGCATTGTAAAGCACAGAGAGGTCTGGTAAAGCACAGGGAAGCATTGTAAAGCACAGAGAGGTCTGGTAAAGCATAGGGAGGCATTGTAAAGCACAGAGAGGTCTGGTAAAGCATAAGGAAGCATTGCAAAGCACAGAGAGGTCTGGTAAAGCATAGGGAAGCATTGTAAAGCACAGAGAGGTCTGGTAAAGCATAGGGAAGCATTGTAAAGCACAGAGAGGTCTGGTAAAGCATAGGGAAGCATTGTAAAGCACAGAGAGGTCTGGTAAAGCATAGGGAAGCATTGTAAAGCACAGAGAGGTCTGGTAAAGCATAGGGAAGCATTGTAAAGCACAGAGAGGTGTGGTAAAGCATAGGGAAGCATTGTAAAGCACAGAGAGGTCTGGTAAAGCATAGGGAAGCATTGTAAAGCACAGAGAGGTCTGGTAAAGCATAGGGAAGCATTGTAAAGCACAGAGAGGTCTGGTAAAGCATAGGGATGCATTGTAAAGCACAGAGAGGTCTGGTAAAGCATAGGGAAGCATTGTAAAGCACAGAGAGGTCTGGTAAAGCATAGGGAAGCATTGTAAAGCACAGAGAGGTCTGGTAAAGCATAGGGAAGCATTGTAAAGCACAGAGAGGTCTGGTAAAGCACAGGGAACATAAGAGTGATATTAAGCGGGTTTTAAACTTTCCATACACTAGTATCACGAACTGTGAAACGGGATCGTGACTTGTAATATTGACCGACAAAATGAAAATACAAATAAATACGTTCGACATAATTAATAATAAAAAAAACCGAGTATAAAATAAATGTATATATATATATATATATATATATATATATATATATATATATATATATATATATATATATATATATATATATAGTATAATTAATAATATTTAAAATGCACTTACTCGTAAACGCTCCGCTGGACAAGGCGGCTTCGGTTGATAGCGGTGCCCGATTCCAGAGCTTGTAAGCGGCAGGTCGTGCCTTTTTGACTCCGAGGCCTCAAACATCTCCGGGTGATATTTCTCAGATAATAATGATAGAAAAAACAAAAGATTAATTAGATTACATTGATCAATTATATGTGCTTAAAGTAAATAACGGCGTGTTTATCTCTCGCTCTCGACTCAGCTGTGTTTGTTGTCAAGGTAACAGGCAGGGTTGGTTGCGTAGCAACTAGTCACGTGACAGGCCCCTGGCAACGAAATAAATAAACGCCGGTCGAGAGAGAATTATAATATTAAATTGTTGTTCGTTTTTAATCGATTTTCAGACTTTTCTCGATACATATCTTGCTATCCCTGAATATTTTACGCAAACCTCTTCTTAAAAAATATCCACAAAATATTTTAACGAGCGACCCAGCCCTCAGATATTTATTTATCTCATTAGGTACGGCTATGGTATGCATTTACCATCGTTTACCCCGGATTACCATGTTTAATCTTTATTTTACTGTGGGACACTTTTACACTGTTTTTTCATATGCTTGACCAGACCTCTCTGTGCTTTCCAATGCTTCCCTATGCTTTACCAGACCTCTCTGTGCTTTACAATGCTTCCCTATGCTTTACCAGACCTCTCTGTGCTTTACAATGCTTCCCTATGCTTTACCAGACCTCTCTGTGCTTTACAATGCTTCCCTATGCTTTACCACACCTCTCTGTGCTTTACAATGCTTCCCTATGCTTTACCAGACCTCTCTGTGCTTTACAATGCTTCCCTATGCTTTACCAGACCTCTCTGTGCTTTACAATGCTTCCCTATGCTTTACCAGACCTCTCTGTGCTTTACAATGCTTCCCTATGCTTTACCAGACCTCTCTGTGCTTTATAATGCTTCCCTATGCTTTACCAGACCTCTCTGTGCTTTACAATGCTTCCCTATGCTTTACCAGACCTCTCTGTGCTTTACAATGCTTCCCTATGCTTTACCAGACCTCTCTGTGCTTTACAATGCTTCCCTATGCTTTACCAGACCTCTGTGCTTTACAATGCTTCCCTATGCTTTACCAGACCTCTCTGTGCTTTACAATGCTTCCCTATGCTTTACCAAACCTCTCTGTGCTTTACAATGCTTCCCTATGCTTTACCAGACCTCTCTGTGCTTTACAATGCTTCCCTATGCTTTACCAGACCTCTCTGTGCTTTACAATGCTTCCCTATGCTTTACCACACCTCTCTGTGCTTTACAATGCTTCCCTATGCTTTACCAGACCTCTCTGTGCTTTACAATGCTTCCCTATGCTTTACCAGACCTCTCTGTGCTTTACAATGCTTCCCTATGCTTTACCAGACCTCTCTGTGCTTTACAATGCTTCCCTATGCTTTACCAGACCTCTCTGTGCTTTACAATGCTTCCCTATGCTTTACCAGACCTCTCTGTGCTTTACAATGCTTCCCTATGCTTTACCAGACCTCTCTGTGCTTTACAATGCTTCCTTATGCTTTACCAGACCTCTCTGTGCTTTACAATGCTTCCCTATGCTTTACCACACCTCTCTGTGCTTTACAATGCTTCCCTATGCTTTACCAAGCTGGTAGTAAAACCTGGAATGGGTGACAATGCTGTGCAATAGGAGTCTGATTCCCATCCTTGAATTATATTTGAGGTTCGTTTAGTTTGTCACACTTCTCTCCTCCTAATGTCTCAGTTATTTTTTCTCCTGTGTGTATAAAATCTTTAAAAATGTGTCAAATAAACGAGACAGAGAGGGTTTGTTTAGAGATTCTACATTTATTAACATGTGGAAATAATGACAGAAGACTGGGGAGAGAGAGAGAGAGAGAGAGAGAGAGAGAGAGAGAGAGAGAGAGAGAGAGAGAGAGGGGGGGGAAACGGGGAGGAGAGGAGACAGGAAAGATAAAACAACTAATACTGACAGAAGACTGGAGAGAGAGAGAGAGAGAGAGAGAGAGAGAGAGAGAGAGAGAGAGAGAGAGAGAGAGAGAGAGAGTGAGAGGGGAAACGGGGAGGAGAGGAGACAGGAAAGATAAAGATAAAACAACTAATACTGACAGAAGACTGGGGAGAGAGAGAGGAGAGAGAGAGAGAGAGAGAGGAGGAGAGAGAGAGAGAGAGAGAGGGGAAACGGGGAGGAGAGGAGACAGGAAAGATAAAACAACTAATACTGACAGAAGACTGGGGAGAGAGAGAGAGAGAGAGAGAGAGGAGGGCAATGGGGAGGAGAGATGAGAGAGGAGAGAGGAAAAGGGAGGAGAGAGGAGAGAGAGAGATGAGGGGAGAGAGAAGAGGGGGAGGATAGAGGGAGAGGAGAGGGGAAGGGAGAGGGAGAGAGAGGAGAGGATAGAGGGAGAGATTAGAGGGGATATGGGAGAGGAGGAGAGAGGAGAAAGGAGGAGAGAGAAGAGGGGGAGGACAGAGGGAGAGAAGAGGAGAGGTGAGGGGAGAGGAGAGAGGAGAGATGAGAGAGGAGAGGAAAAGGGAGGAGAGAGGAGAGGGAGAGAGATGAGGGGAGAGAGAAGAGGGGGAGGATGGAGGGAGAGAGGATAGGGGACGACACAGATCAATACGAACATTTCTCTCACTGATACATAAGAACAGAGCTGCACTAAAGAACAAATCATCAAAAAACATAACGACCAGAATTACAATCACAATTCATACCAGAGTCTGCTGCATTCTCTGATTAAAACAACTCACATACATACATACAAACATACACACACAGATACACAGCAACACAGAACACGACGGAAATCAATGCAACAGTAAACAGATTTCAATAAATAAATAAATACATACATACATACATACATAATATACTATTCAAGTAAGGAGAGCCACATAGCCACTATTCATATATATTATATATATTTTTTCTTCGTTCTTTTTAAAAAATACTCTAACACTCTCCTGATCCTTCGTCTCGAAGCCATCCGATTGGGTGAGAGGAAGGGGGCGTGGTCACGGAGACACGGGATTGGTTAACCTCTGGACTCCAGTGACCTATGAGAGAGGAGAGAGAGGAGAGGAGAGAGGAGAGGAGAGAGAAGAGGATAGAGGAGAGAGGAGAGAGGAGAGAGAGGAGAGAGGAGAGAGAGGAGAGAGGGGAGAGGAGAGAGGAGAGAGGAGAGAGAAGAGGAGAGAGAAGAGGATAGAGGAGAGAGAGAGGAGAGAGAGGAGAGAGGAGAGAGAAGAGGAGAGAGGAGAGAGGAGAGAGAGGAGAGAGGAGAGAGGAGAGGAGAGAGAGAGGAGAGAGAGGGGAGAGAGGAGAGGCGAGAGAGGAGGAGGGAGAGGAGAGAGAGGAGATTAATAAAAATGATCAATATTGCTGTACATTTCTTACAAGTGCAGTGCTGTTGTGTGGGAGCTGTGTTGGTGTAACTCACGAGTAGCTGTGTGCAGTGTTGTTGTGTGGAAGCTGTGTTGGTGTAACTCACGAGTAGCTGGTGTGTTGCTGGCGTCGCCGGGCGCTCCGCAGCTTCTCGAATCGAGCCTCCATCTCCTCCAGAACCTTGGGGGTGTACCGGACCACGAGCTTCACAGAACCGTGGGCCGCCTTCAAGAGCTCCACCGCCTTCTCGTGGTGCTCCCCTTCCACGCTCTGAAATCAGAGAGGATTCACAGGGGAGTCAGAGAGGAATCAGGGATGAACCAGAGATGAATCAGAGAGGAGTCACAGGGGAGTCAGAGAGGAGTCAGAGAGGAGTCAGAGGGGAGTCAGGGAGGAATCAGAGAGGAGTCAGAGAGGAGTCAGGGAGGAATCAGAGAGGAGTCAGAGAGGAGTCAGGGAGGAATCAGAGAGGAGTCAGAGGAGTCAGGGAGGAATCAGAGAGGAGTCAGAGAGGAGTCAGGGAGGAATCAGGGAGGAGTCAGGGAGGAATCACAGGGGAAGCAGAGAGAAGTCAGGGAGGAGTCACAGATAAATCAGAGAAGAGACATGGGAATCAGAGAGGAGTCAGGGAGGAATCAGAGAGGAGTCACAGGGGAGTCAGGGAGGAGTCACAGGGGAGTCAGGGAGGAGTCACAGGGGAGTCAGGGAGGAGTCACAGAGGAGTCACAGGGGAGTCAGAGAGGAGTCAGGGAGGAATCACAGGGGAGTCAGAGAGAAGTCAGGGAGGAGTCACAGATAAATCAGAGAGGAGACACAGGAATCAGAGAGGAGTCAGGGAGGAGTCAGGGAGGAATCAGAGAGGAGTCAGGGAGGAATCAGAGAGGAGTCACAGGGGAGTCAGGGAGGAGTCACAGGGGAGTCAGGGAGGAATCAGAGAGGAGTCACAGGGGAGTCAGGGAGGAGTCACAGGGGAGTCAGGGAGGAATCAGAGAGGAGTCACAGGGAAGTCAGGGAGGAATCAGAGAGGAGTCACAGGGGAGTCAGGGAGGAGTCACAGGGGAGTCAGGGAGGAATCAGAGAGGAGTCACAGGGGAGTCAGGGAGGAATCAGAGAGGAGTCACAGGGAAGTCAGGGAGGAATCAGAGAGGAGTCAGAGAGGAGTCACAGGGGAGTCAGGGAGGAATCAGAGAGGAGTCAGAGAGGAGTCACAGGGAAGTCAGAGAGAAGTCAGGGAGGAATCAGAGAGGAGTCACAGGGGAGTCAGAGAGGAGTCACGGGAGTCAGGGAGGAATCAGAGAGGAGTCACAGGGGAGTCAGAGAGAAGTCAGGGAGGAATCAGAGAGGAGTCAGGGAGGAATCAGAGAGGAGTCACAGGGGAGTCAGGGAGGAGTCACAGGGGAGTCGGAGGAATCGGAGAGGAGTCAGAGGAATAACAATAATAACAATACTGACATTAATAATAATTCCAATGATGACAATGATAATAAATTACAACAGCTATAATAATAACATTAACAATATAAAATAAATAACATTATTAATAATGCCAGCTCTCCCTCTCCCGCTCTCTCACCACCCCGTTGACGGACAGCAGCTGGTCCCCCCTCTTGAGCCCCCCGTGCCGGTCGGCCACGCCCCCCGGGATCACTCTGGAGATGTAGATGGGGGAGTTCTGCTCTTTGCCCCCCATGATGTTGAACCCGAGCCCCTCCTCCGTCTTCGGCAGCTCCACCACGCGGGGGTGGGCGTGGCCGTCGCTCGCCGCGAACGCAGCCACCGTCGCCTGGGGAGGGATCAGAGAGAAATCAGAGATCTGAGAGAAATCAGAGAGGAGATCAGAGATCAGAGAGAAATCAGAGATCAGAGAGAAATTAGACAGGAGATCAGAGAGAAATCAGAGATCACAGAGAAATTAGAGAGGAGATCAGAGAGAAATCAGAGAGGAGATCAGAGATCAGAGAGAAATCAGAGATCAGAGAGAAATTAGAGATCAGAGAGAAATCAGAGATCAGAGAGAAATTAGAGAGGAGATCAGAGAGAAATCAGAGATCAGAGAGAAATCAGAGGAGATGAGAGATCAGAGAGAAATCAGAGATCAGAGAGAAATTAGAGGAGATCAGAGAGGAGATGAGAGATCAGAGAGAAATCAGAGATCAGACAGAAATTAGAGAGGAGATCAGAGAGAAATCAGAGATCAGAGAGAAATCAGAGATCAGAGAGAAATTAGAGAGGAAATCAGAGAGGAGATGAGAGATCAGAGAGGAGATGAGAGATGAGAGAGAAATCAGAGATCAGAGAGAAATCAGAGACAACCCAGAGAGGGGATCAGAGAGAAATCAGAGATCAGAGAGAAATCAGAGAAGAGATCAGAGAGAAATCTGAGAGGAGATCAGAAATCAGAGATCAGAGAGAAATCAGAAACAACCCAGAGAGGGGATCAGAGAAATCAGAGAGGAGATCAGAGAGAAATCAGAGAGGAGATCAGAGAGAAATCTGAGAGAACAGAGACAAACCACAGAGGATTCAGAGATAAATCTTAGACACATGACAAATCAGAGATAAATCAGAGAGAAATCCGTACTGAACATTAGAAAACTAAAGGGAAATCAGGTCTAAAGCCAGAAACAAACCCAGTGTTGAAATCAGAGACACGTGGAGGAAAATTATAGCTACTGAAATGATTGTTGAAATGATGGATATCACAGAAAGCGGTGTTATAAACAAATAAAAAAATCAGGGAAATTAGAGCTGAAATGAGATCTCAATAGAAATACATTAAAAACAAACTGCAATTAAATGACAGGTTCTTAGAAATCATTGTTGAAGTCGGACTTATCGTATGAATCACAACCGAGGTGAGACGCGTCACACTGGAGAGGGGGGGTGGGTCAGGGTTAGGGGGGTTAGGGTTAGGTCAGGATTTGGGGGGGTACCTTGGCAGTAGCCTGGGCTCGGATCTCAGCTCCTCCAGAGATATCCAGAGTGTCATACAGCTGCTCATATACCTGAGAGAGAGAGAGAGAGATCAATACACACAGTGTCATGTGTGTATGTAAGGTTTCAGGTTCACCTCTGATAGCAGCACAGAACTTGTTCTGCAGGAATCTGTGTGAATATCTCTGTGTGTGTCTGTGTGAATATCTCTGTGTGTGTCTGTGTGAATATCTCTGTGTATATCTCTGTGCAGATGTCTGTGAGTATCTCTGTGTGTGTGAATATCTCTGTGCAGATGTCTGTGAGTATCTCTGTGTGTGTGTGAATATCTCTGTGTATATCTCTGTGCAGATGTCTGAGTGTATCTCAGTGTGTGTCTCTAAGTCGCCTTGGATAAAGGCGTCTGCTAAATAAACAAATAATAATATCTGTGTGTGTATATCTCTGTGTGTGTGTGTATATCTCTATATAAGGTTTCTGGGTCACCTCTCTGATAGCAGCACAGAACTTGCTCTGCAGGACTCTCTGCAACGCCTGCAGTTTTGGGGGGGGCACCTCACCACTCCGCTGCAACTTCTCAAGCAACTCGATCGCCCGGCACACATCTGAGAGAGAGAGAGAGAGGAGAGAGGAGAGGGGGGAGAGGAGAGAGGAGAGGAGAGAGAGGAGAGAGGAGGAGAGAGAGGAGAGGGACAGAGAGATATTCTGAGCTCCAACCAGAACTGCAGGTAAACTGAATCTGTGCAGTCAACGCGTGACACCTGCTGGCGAAACGTTGGAACTGCAGATATTTAACATAATTGTTTTTTTACATTTATTTAGCAGACGCCTTTATCCAAGGCGACTTACAGAGACTGGGGTGTGTGAACTATGCATCAGCTGCAGAGTCACTTACAACTACGTCTCACCTGAAAGACGGAGCACAAGGAGGTGAAGTGACTTGCTCAGGGTCACACAATGAGTCAGTGGCTGAGGTGGGATTTGAACCGGGGACCTCCTGGTTACAAGCCCGTTTCTTTAACCACTGGACCACACAGCCTCCTGTGTATATATATATATATACCCCCTTTCAAATACAGGCACACACACGTGTATGTCTGTCTGTCTATCTGTCTATATCTGTCTATCTATCCCTATCTATCTATCTACATATGATTATAGGAGTCCTGTGTGATTTGTCATGCAGTATTCATATTTGTGTAAGATAACTATAGTAATATAAAACGCAGAGGAGGGAATTCAGGCAGATCGCATTCTTCCTTGTACTGATAAAGTGCCGGTTGAGTGGGTCTCCGGAGCGCTCTGTAGAATCTGTGTGTGAACCTTCAAATAAATAGACTTGATCGAACTCAACGCACCTCGGATTGAATTGTTTGGGGTTAGGTGAACCTCCAGAATTCGTCCCTATACTATCTCTATCCCAGTGTTGTAAAACTGTGTGCGTGTGTGTGTGTGTGTGTGAGTGTGTGTGTGTGTCTCCTCTCTCATTATCAGTGACACTGTGTGTGTGTGTGTGTGTGTGTGTGTGAGTGTGTGGCTCCTCTCTCATTATCAGTGACACTGTGTGTGTGTGTGTGTGTGTGTGTGTGTGTGTGTGTGTGTGTGTGTGTGTGTGTCTCCTCTCTCTCATTATCAGTGACACTGTGTGTGTGTGTGTGTGTGTGTGTGTGTGTGTGTGTGTGTGTCTCCTCTCTCTCATTATCAGTGACACTGTGTGTGTGTGTGTGTGTGTGTGTGTGTGTGTGTCTCCTCTCTCTCATTATCAGTGACACTGTGTGTGTGTGTGTGTGTGTGTGTGTGTGTCTGTGTGTGTGTGTCTCCTCTCTCTCATTATCAGTGACACTGTGTGTGTGTGTGTGTGTGTGTGTGTGTGTGTGTGTGTCTCCTCTCTCTCATTATCAGTGACACTGTGTGTGTGTGTGTGTGTGTGTGTGTGTGTGTGCGTGCGCGTGTGTCTCCTCTCTCTCATTATCAGTGACACTGTGTGTGTGTGTGTGTGTCTCCTCTCTCTCATTATCAGTGACACTGTGTGTGTGTGTGTGTGTGTGTGTGTGTGTGTGTCTCCTCTCTCTCATTATCAGTGACACTGTGTGTGTGTGTGTGTGTGTGTGTGTGTGGCTCCTCTCTCTCATTATCAGTGTGTGTGTGTGTGGCTCCTTTCTCTCATTATCAGTGACACTGTGTGTGTGTGTGTGTGTGTGTGTGTGTGTGTGTGTGTGTGTGTGGCTCCTCTCTCTCATTATCAGTGACACTGTGTGTGTGTGTGTGTGTGTGTGTGTGTGTGTGTGTGGCTCCTCTCTCTCATTATCAGTGACACTGTGTGTGTGTGTGTGTGTGTGTGTGTGTGTGTGTGTGTGTCTGTGTGTGGCTCCTCTCTCTCATTATCAGTGACACTGTGTGTGTGTGTGTATGTGTGTGTGTGTGTGTGTGTGTGTGTGTGTGTCTCCTCTCTCATTATCAGTGACACTGTGTGTATGTGTGTGTGTGTGTGTGTGTGTGTGTGTCTCCTCTCTCTCACTATCAGTGACACTGTGTGTGTGTGTGTGTGTGTGTGTGTGTGTGTGTGTGTGTGTGTGTGTGTTGATCGATTTTCTATCATCTATAAGAATTAAGCAAAGAACGCTTGTGAACACAGCCCTATGCGCATCGCATTATTATTATTATTATTATTATTATTATTATTATTATTATTATTATTTATTTCTTAGCAGACGCCCTTATCCAGGGCGACTTACAATCGTAAGCAAATACATTTCGAGAATCACAGTACAAGTAATAATACAATTAAGAGCAAGATAAATACAACGACTTTGGTTCAAGCAAGTACAAGTGTGACAAAACACGATTCAATAACACAGCATTAAGACGCGTTTATCCCCAAGCAACGCACAAAACTGCAGAAACGGACATTTCCGTGCTAAATAAAGCTGAAAATAAAATAAAGGCTATTTTGATTAGCGGGTTCACAGGAGATCACGAATCCAAACTGCTCCAGACAGCCAGGCTGCGGTCTGACGTATATTGCTTCACCGAAAATAAATAAATTAATTACTCAATAATAATAATAATAACCCGCTATCTCATCATTGCTATCGCGCTCCGTGTTCGAATTATTACATTTGCATTTATTTAAAAAAAAATTAAAAATCATCTCGTCTCTTTTTATTCTCGTTTATTTATTCCTTACCTCGCTCTAATCCCAATGGTTCAGATATTGCAGCCATTGTGACTGACGTCAGCTTGCCTGGGCGTTAAAACGCATTCCCGGATCGATGGGCGTGGTTATGCAAATTTATGATCTGTGAGCCTTCTATTCGGGGCGGGGTTATGCAAATGTGAGATGGTCAGCTTTATTAATAGCACGATGGCGTTGATGGCACGTTTTGAAACGCGTTTTGCAGTAAACAGATTCTCATTGATCTCGTGTGCATCGCCCCTGTGTTTATCTTGGAGACACCGTTCCCTGTATCTTAGATCTCCTACCCAAATAAATAAGACAGAGAATCGTGAGGGTGTGGAATCAAACTCCCCAGTAATGTTGTTGAAGCTGACACCCTGGGATCCTTCAAGAAGCTGCTTGATGAGATTCTGGGATCAATAAGCTACTAACAACCAAACGAGCAAGATGGGCTGAATGGAGCCTCCTCTCGTTTGGAAACTTTCTTAAGACCCTGATCAACTGTGATTATTATTATTATTATTATTATTAAGACTCACCTCTATTATTATTAAGACTCACCTCTTCAAAAAGCACCTGTAGAACTCCTCTGTTTGCATCCTGGGACACTATCACCCTTCATTTAAATGTGCTTTATTTTGCTCTTATCTGCCCACTATTTTACTGCATTTAATCCTGTACTTCAGAGTACTGTAATCTGCCAAGTGTTTAACCTGTAGTACTTTGTATTTAATCACATCCTGATGTAACTATCACTATTTAATCATATCCTGATGTAACTATCACTATTATCTGCTGTATTATTGAATTGCGGTTTGTCACACTTGAACAAAAGTTATTGTATTTCTTGCTCTTATTGTATTACTTGTATTGTAACACTTGAAATGTATTTGCTTACGATTGTAAGTCGCCCTGGATAAGGGCGTCTGCTAAGAAATAAATAAATAATAATAATAATAATAATAATAATAATAATAATAATAATAATAAACAGCCTCCGGAGGACCAGACCTGTAGCTCTGCGCTCACAGGGTGCCTGTCCAGCAGGGGTCGCTGCAGAGCGATGAGCTAGGACTATATATAGAAGGCTAGGAAAATGATGTCACAAGTGGGCGGAGTTAGTAAAGCCATTTCTGGAGCCCTTAGACTAGAGCATTTTGGCAATGCCTTTAACGTATTCACAATCGCCCTGGCAAAATTGTTCTTGACATAATCAAGCATTAATTCGCTTAAATAACAGCCAGGCACTTTATATTAACGATATTTTGTATTGTTATTTAAAAAATACCGTTATATCCTGGCGCTGCAACACAGCATCTCCGCAGTGTATTCAGTCCTGAGTGGGCTCCAAAAATGGCGCCTGGAATTGAGAGCCGAACTGCATCACGGGATTGACTGTCCCTAGCCGCCTTTATATAGTCCTAGGCGATGAGGAGGAACAGTCCAAGCCGGTTTTACCTCCCTAACCCACGGGAGGGCGCCAGAGCCAATGCGGAGTCCCCAGTGATGTCATATTTAGTTCTTTGCTTTATCGCGCTGAACTGATGTAGTCTGGCTACATGTTAAAACAAATACCGGCTGTGTGTTTCAGGAGATAGTAAGGAATGCTGTGGCTTGCATGTTTAAGACCTGCATCCATGATGAATTCATCCCCTCTCACTCGCCCCCAGGGGATTGTGAGGAGGGTTCATTCATCATGAATGGAGGTCTTACACACGCAAGCAACAGCACTAGTGACAAAGCAATGCAGCGATCTGATTCAAACATTCAAAATCCTAAAAGGTATAGACAATGTCAACCCATTCTTTGACCTGAAAAAAGAAACAAGGACAGGGGTCACAAATGGAGATTAGATAAAGGGGCATTCAGAACAGAAAATAGGAGGCACTTTTTTTACACAGAGAATTGTGAGGGTCTGGAACCAACTCTCCAGTAATGTTGTTGAAGCTGATACCCTGGGATCCTTCAAGAAGCTGCTTGATGAGATTCTGGGATCGATAAGCTACTAACAACCAAACGAGCAAGATGGGCCGAATGGGGCCTCCTCTCGTTTGTAAACTTTCTTATGTTCTTATGTTCTTATAAATACTGAGAATTACACCCCCACACATACACAGAGAAAAATAATATTCTGACAATAAATCTGTTTTTTTATTTTTCAACAAAAACTTTATTGCAATGTTATTTTACAGGAGGCAGTGGGTCACGGGTTCAAATCCCACCTCTGCCACTGACTGACTCACTGTGTGTGACCCTGAGCAAGTCACCTGACCTCCTTGTGCTCCATCCTGCGGACGAGATAAATCAAGGTCCTATTGGAAGCGACTCTGCATATAATGCAGAGTTCACAGCCTGCCTCTGTAAAGCGCTTTGTGCTGGTGGTCCCCTAGGAAAGGCGCTATATAAAACTACAGACATTATTATTATTTTAAGACGACTGTAAAAAAAACCCAGCAGTAATCAATCAAGTGACAGCATATTCAAATATTTTAATAAATTTAACAAATACATAACAAGATTGATCTCATTAATTGTGCAATAAATGAGTCATTTAGCAAACTTCCAGAGACCAGGGAGGTGAACTCTGCATCATCAACAACTGCTGCTGCAGAGTCACTTCCAATAGGAGCTCGTTTGTTTGACGTCTCATCCGTAGGACGGAGCACAAGGAGGTGAAGCGACTTGCTCAGGGTCACACGCACACACACACACACACACACACACACACACACACACACACACACACACACACATGGAGTCAGTGGCTGCTGCAGAGTCACTTCCAATAGGAGCTCGTTTGTTTGACGTCTCATCCGTAGGACGGAGCACAAGGAGGTAAAGCGACTCGCCCAGGGTCACACACACACACACACACACACACACACACACACACACACACATGGAGTCAGTGGCTGCTGCAGAGTCACTTCCAATAGGACCTAGAAATGGAAGGGAAGTGAATTAGGTTTCACAGACCCCAATCTGCACTGCGAAATCATTGCTTTATTGATCAACCACTAATTCAAGTTTCGCAATACAGAACCAATTTCAGGTGAGCATTTTATAAAATCACTTGTACTAGGAAGACCTTTAAAACAAAAACACTTTTTTCAAAACACTAAACATAATCCGTCAGTTGCGTCTAAGGTGTTAGAAAGCTTAGTTTTTACAGCATCTGATTTGTTTGGGCCAATGGGGCTAATGCACCGACCTATAAGGACAGCTAGAATTGAACCCACTGGGTTTCTAGTGTATTTCATAGAGACACTGAACAGCTCAGCACTAAGACTGATCTGTCTGCACTTTCAATTGGGAGACGCTCTGCAGGTCTCCCTCCATTAGTCAAAGACTAAACATAATCATTGAATTGCTTCTGCTGTATTTGCTTAAAGACCCAGCAATGAAGGTGTTAAATGCTTCACTTTCGCAGCATTGAGAAAACATCTGATTTGTTTGTGCCTGTTTACTGATGCATAGAGATTTAAATGTTTCCCTAGCAGCCAGGTTGAAGCAGGGCTATGCAAAGTGTGCTGGAGTCAAATCCAGAGCTTACAGGCTGCAAGTATAGGAAGCTTCTTGATGGTCTGCGACAGGGTAGCGTCGCTGCCTAAGCTATTACTGGCAGGGAGAGAGACTCAGAGACAAGAGTCTGAAGTTCAAAATGCTAATGCATGCTTTTAATAACTGGTTTAAGAACCAAAAATAATAAGCAAAAACACTGGAACAAAATAAACAGGCACGGTGGCCAAAACAAACATTTAAACAAAACAAAAAACCCTTTAGATAGCCTGCGGTTTCCCCTGAACACCAGCAGAGCACCGCCCAGCAATAACCACATTCACCTGCAACTTCACCTGCACCTTCATCACCAGCTCTCACATTAACACCCGTGTGAGCACCCTTTTTATGCACCTGTGGTTAATTAATCATTAATCATGTATCGAATTGACGACCCCAGCCACATCCCCACGTGTTTCTGACAGGGAGCCAACCCAAAATCCCCCACACCCCTCCACACCAAACCAAACACTCTGCAGGTCTCCCTCCATTAGCAGCAGCCCTCTGTTGTATTCAGAGCAGTTTACTAACTCAGTGATCTCTTTGATGGTCGAACAGAAGGATTATAAGGAGTCTAATATAATCCAGTAAGCCACTCCATATAGAGACCCAAGCCACGTTTATTGATGTTATTTGTAAAGAATATTTTATTTATTAATGAGGTCTACAGCAAATACAAAACAGACCCCTCATATCGATAATATATTAATATTCCTGTGTGTTTAAAATGCATTTTGCATGTTTGTTTTGTATAGACTCTGCAGGTCTCCCTACTTTAGCACCGCCTCTCTCTCCGGACAACATTATATACACGAACACAGACTCGCCAATCAAACATAAACGACACTGTACAGAAAACATGAACAGAACATGCATGAACTACACTTTGTCGTTTTAGAAAAAAAAAGTAATTCGATAAATATACAATACAGGAGAATAAACGGATCAATAGACTCAATGCCAGGATTCCTGAAGGTTTAAATGTAATAGAACATGATTACATCACCAACTACGTGTTAAATGACATCACAAACACACGAATAGATTTAAACATTAAGAGTGTGGTTACCATGGCACCAAAACTCTGTAACTATCTCCCTGGTTTGTTTTCAAACACGCTTTCTCTTGACAAAGGTTTGAGCAAAAACTTGTCTGTCTGTATTTTATCATAAAATTATTAAGGAATCAATAGAAACCAGCTCATTAGATTTTAGTACTGACAAAAAAAATATATCCGCTCTTGTATTCACTTCGCTTGTCGTTTCAGAAAGCGTCCGCGCCTTGCGTTTTATCCCGAGTGACATTTTATTAAACTGCGTCACCCAAGATTTGCCAGCAAAAAGTTTGGGAGGCGCCGGTGCGCGCGCACGACGCAACGTCACCTTAAGAAAACGCGGACGAAGAAAAACGCGGAAGAAATGAAAGAAGTTATTTACAAACCGCTAACCAAGATCATGCAACAGTCTCTCGACACAGGGGTTGTACCGACACACTGGAAAATAGCAAACGTAATACCGATCCACAAAAAGGGAGACAAAACCGAACCAGGGAACTACAGACCAATAAGCCTGACTTCTATTATATGGAAACTATAATAAGATCTAAAATGGAAAATTACCTATATGGTAACAATATCCTGGGAGACAGCCAGCATGGTTTTAGGAAAGGGAGATCGTGTCTAACTAACCTGCTTGACTTTTTTGAGGATGCAACATTGACAATGGATAACTGCAAAGCATACGACATGGTTTATTTAGATTTCCAGAAAGCTTTTGACAAAGTCCCGCATAAAAGATTAATTCTCAAACTGAACGCAGTAGGGATTCGAGGAGATGTCTCAACAGCTCTATTCACTAACCCCGAACCCAACCCAACCGCTGATGCGCGCGCGCTAATAAAGCTCAGGTCCAAGAAGCTAAACTCAATCTTCATTATGAAAACACACAATCCATAAGTTTGTTTGAGTTTTGAAACGACGCACCCTATGCGTTGAATGCCTGAAGGTCGCTCCCGTTTTGACGCAAAATACAAAATAACCAGGACGATCCATTTATTTATTTATTTATTTATTTTAATTTTGGCACAAATTATCCTCCATACAAAGGGTTCACATTTCCCACCGCTACTAATAGCCCAAACACTAACATCACAAAGCTGCGCGCTTCTTACAAAATCGGAATGCACTTACCGTCCGTGCGCCTCTGCAAAGATGCGACAGGAAGCGCTTGTTTATCATCACAAACTCCCTAGACCGGCCCCTATTACATGAGTCACAGCACGCACTTCACAACAGAACAGTCACAAGATATGTTTTAATTTTCATAACAAAGGCAGTGCAAACATGACTTGATAGCTGAGGCCTGAGATGGCTCCACTGTAAACACACAGGAGTCTTTTTGAACAGGTAGTAGGGTTACCATATGGCTCCAGATTGACGCTTTGAGACAGACCGGGATTTCAAAATTCCCCCTAAACTGAAAGTAATTCACGTATAAATGAGCTCCACCTTTGCTGAGATTAATCCTGCTGTGGTGGAATTGCTTGGGCGCGGCAAACAAGTCACACTGATCAGCTGCTTCTGATCAGATCTTAATGAACGAACAGCTAATTTATCGATAGAGCAACGAGATGATGATGCGATTGTATTTGCAGAATAATATGGCCGATTGAATTTTAACAAACAGGAAAAAATAACGACTGGCTGCAATTCATTCTTAGTATAATACAATTATTTGACGCGCATGCGGGTATTTAAGCACCATTCTTAATTGTAGCTAAGGATGGTTCATTTACACCTTCATTTATTTCAATTTAGGGGCAAGTTTGAAATCCCGTTCTGTCTCACAGCGTCCGGTTAATCTGGAGGCATATGGTAACCCTAACAGGTAGGGTTCAGAGTTCTGTTCTCATCTGTACTTAAAGGCGCGTTTCTGTAGAATTCAGCCAACACCTGGTTATGTGGTTTGTGAAAACCTAAATTGCATCGTTTAAAACAAGTACTTACTAAGCTGTAGTCTTTTTTTTTTTTAAGCACAGACAATCAATGATCACTTCTGTATTTATATTTCATAACCAAGTAATTCAGCCCAGATGTATTTGTCTGGCAGTGATTGAAACGAGCGCATCCTTTGAATTGATTTATTGCTGGGATAATGAGCAACATCACAATCACGAGCAGAGAGTTTCAACACCATAGCTCGACCTGCTGGAAAAAGAGAGGCCAACTTTCAAGAAATATTCACTGATTTATGCTTTTCGTCATCAGTTAGCGATAGATTCCAGTTTACTGTATGCGTGTGCGTGTGCGTGTGAGAGGATTCCGATGCTGTAACGAGCGCTCCAGCTTTGTGATGTTAGTGTTTGAAGTTCAATTGTTTTTTTTGTAGTAAACACTAATAATGCCGAGTTATAATGCCCAGTTTATCAAAACCACAATCGAGTGCATGCAAGTTTACTGGAAAATATGTATTTGTCATTTGAGATCAAATTGCTGTGCAGAAAAATGCAATGCTGCAAAACCAAAACTGTCAGAAAAATATTTTAATCACAATCCAAGATATATACACGTTTCATTTCATTAGATCATCATCTTATGAATCCATCTACAGATCTGCAAACACAGGGGCAGCCTTCATATTTCCACCCTCCTGTCCAGCATTATTATACAGTAGAAAAGCCTCCACAAGTCCAGCCTCTAAAGCCGATGGCACAAGTCCAGGCTCCAAAGCCGATGACACAAGTCCAGCCTCCAAAGCCGATGACACAAGTCCAGCCTCTAAAGCCGATGGCACAAGTCCAGGCTCCAAAGCCGATGACACAAGTCCAGCCTCCAAAGCCGATGACACAAGTCCAGCCTCCAAAGCCGATGGCACGCTGTTAGCTCTGAAGCGGGTTCTGTTCAATCACAGAGCGCGCTGTCGGCAAGAGTTCCGAGTTCTGAGTTCCGCGTTCCGAGTTCGGAGTTCGGAGTTCCGCGTTCCGGCTGTTCCGGCTTGTCCCCAGAGCAATATCCATGTCTGAAAAAGAAAATGCGTGTTTATTTAAAGAGACAGTGGACAGCGTCGTGAAATAAACCGTCTTCAAAATCAAAATAGACTTTTCGGTTCCTGTCAAAACTGCCCATTCGCTTATAAAAAACACAAAAACACACATCTTACATTTGCAGAGAACCACTCCCACTGTTGCGAGCCCAACCAGGCCAAGGAACTCCTTCCGTCCAATGGCTGCTGAAGAAACACTGACAGAGAGTCCTAGAAAGCGAAAGGATAGATCTTTCCTGCAGAGAAAACACAGGGAGGGTTCATTACAGCTTTGATCAAATACGAACAAAATAAGCATTAATGATAAAGAATATCCTGGGATTCCTCAGTAATTTCTATGTGTATAAGAACATAAGAAAGTTTACAAACGAGAGGAGGCCAATCAGCCCATCTTGCTCGTTTGGTTGTTAGTAGCTTATTGATCCCAGAATCTCATCAAGCAGCTTCTTGAAGGATCCCAGGGTGTCAGCTTCAACAGCATTACTGGGGAGTTGGTTCCAGACCCTCACAATTCTCTGTGTAAGAAAGTGCCTCCTATTTTCTGTTCTCAATACCACTTTATCTAATCTCCATTATACAGACGTGCTCAAATTTGTTGGTACCCTTACAGCTCATTGAAATAATGCTTCATTCCTCCTGAAAAGTGATGAAATTAAAAGCTATTTTATCATGTATACTTGCATGCCTTTGGTATGTCATAGAATAAAGCAAAGAAGCTGTGAAAAGAGATGAATTATTGCTGATTCTACAAAGATATTCTAAAATGGCCTGGACACATTTGTTGGTACCCCTTAGAAAAGATAATAAATAATTGGATTATAGTGATATTTCAAACTAATTAGTTTCTTTAATTAGTATCACACATGTCTCCAATCTTGTAATCAGTCATTCAGCCTATTTAAATGGAGAAAAGTAGTCACTGTGCTGTTTGGTATCATTGTGTGCACCACACTGCACATGGACCAGAGAAAGCAAAGGAGAGAGTTGTCTGAGGAGATCAGAAAGAAAATAATAGACAAGCATGGTAAAGGTAAAGGCTACAAGACCATCTCCAAGCAGCTTGATGTTCCTGTGACAACAGTTGCAAATATTATTAAGAAGTTTAAGGTCCATGGAACTGTAGCCAACCTCCCTGGGCGCGGCCGTAAGAGGAAAATCGACCCCAGATTGAACAGAAGGATAGTGCGAATGGTAGAAAAAGAACCAAGGATAACTGCCAAAGAGATACAAGCTGAACTCCAAGGTGAAGGTACGTCAGTTTCTGATCACACCATCCGTCGCTTTTTGAGCGAAAGTGGGCTCCATGGAAGAAGACCCAGGAGGACTCCACTTTTGAAAGAAAAACATAAAAAAGCCAGACTAGAATTTGCTAAAATGCATATTGACAAGCCACAGTCCTTCTGGGAGAATGTCCTTTGGACAGATGAGTCAAAACTGGAGCTTTTTGGCAAGTCACATCAGCTCTATGTTCACAGACGAAAAAATGAAGCTTTCAAAGAAAAGAACACCATACCTACAGTGAAACATAGAGGAGGCTCGGTTATGTTTTGGGGCTGCTTTGCTGCGCCTGGCACAGGGTGCCTTGAATCTGTGCAGGGCACAATGAAATCTCAAGACTATCAAGGCATTCTGGAGCGAAACGTACTGCCCAGTGTCAGAAAGCTCTGTCTCAGTCGCAGGTCATGGGTCCTCCAACAGGATAATGACCCAAAACACACAGCTAAAAGCACCCAAGAATGGATAAGAACAAAACATTGGACTATTCTGAAGTGGCCTTCTATGAGTCCTGATCTGAATCCTATCGAACATCTATGGAAAGAGCTGAAACTTGCAGTCTGGAGAAGGCACCCATCAAACCTGAGACAGCTGGAGCAGTTTGCTCAGGAAGAGTGGGCCAAACTACCTGTTAACAGGTGCAGAAGTCTCATTGAGAGCTACAGAAAACGTTTGATTGCAGTGATTGCCTCTAAAGGTTGTGCAACAAAATATTAGGTTAGCGGTCCCATCATTTTTGTCCATGCCATTTTCATTTGTTTTATTATTTACAATATTATGTTGAATAAAAAATCAAAAGCAAAGTCTGATTTCTATTAAATATGGAATAAACAATGGCGGATGCCAATTACTTTTGTCAGTTTCAAGTTATTTCAGAGAAAGTTGTGCATTCTTCGTTTTTTGTGGAGGGATACCAACAAATTTGAGCACGTCTGTATATGGCTTGCTGTGTAGGCTATACATTGACCATTTGAAAAAGGAAAACTGCTGTGCACCAAGAGCAGCAAAATAATGTAGGCAGATAAAAATGTGAATTAATAATAATAATAATAATAATAATAATAATAATAATAATAATAATAATAATAATAATAATAATAAATCGATGATATCAGGATGTTTCGGACTACAAGTCCTTCTTCAGCTGGATGGAAAATACATAAAATCTCAAACATATTTAATAAAAATATTGATTTACTTACACAAAGAATAGATCAGCCATTCTTCCGACAGGTACAATTTTACGAGTTGGATCTGTAAAACTAACAGAGAGATGCATGGACTTGCTGTTGCTGCTGCTGTTGCTGTTGCTGTGTGCTGATGGTGCAGGTCTGAGCTGCTCTGCCTTGCCAGGGTGCTATTAATACAGCACACTGACTCCGCCCGCTCGAACATTGTCGGTCGGTGTTTGCCGGGGCTCTGTTAATACAGCACACTGACTCTGTCCCTCGATCCCTGTCAGTCGGTGTTTCCCAGGGCTCTGTTAATACAGCACACTGACTCTGTCCCTCGATCGCTGTCGGTCGGTGTTTCACAGGGCTCTGTTAATACAGCACTCTGACTCTGTCCCTCGATCGCTGTCGGTCGGTGTTTGACAGGGCTCTGTTAATACAAAACACTGACTCTGTCCCTCGATCGCTGTCGGTCGGTGTTTCCCAGGGCTCTGTTAATACAGAACACTGACTCTGTCCCTCGATCCCTGTCGGTCGGTGTTTCACAGGGCTCTGTTAATACAGCACACTGACTCTGTCCCTCGATCGCTGTCGGTCGGTGTTTCCCAGGGCTCTGTTAATACAGCACACTGACTCCTCCTCCTCGATCGCTGTCGGTCGATGTTTCCCAGGGCTCTGTTAATACAGAACACTGACTCTGTCCCTCGATCGCTGTCGGTCGGTGTTTGGCAGGGCTCTGTTAATACAGCACACTGACTCTGTCCCTCGATCGCTGTCGGTCGGTGTTTCACAGGGCTCTGTTAATACAGCACACTGACTCTGTCCCTCGATCGCTGTCGGTCGGTGTTTCACAGGGCTCTGTTAATACAGCACACTGACTCTGTCCCTCGATCGTTGTCGGTCGGTGTTTCCCAGGGCTCTGTTAATACAGAACACTGACTCTGTCCCTCGATCGCTGTCGGTCGGTGTTTGCCGGGGCTCTGTTGATACAGCACACTGACTCTGTCCCTCGATCGCTGTCGGTCGGTGTTTCCCAGGGCTCTGTTAATACAGAACTCTGAGTCTGTCCCTCGATCGCTGTCGGTCGGTGTTTGGCAGGGCTCTCTTATTACCCCTTTATATAATCTCCAATATATATGGCTTGCTCTGTAGGCTGTACACTGACAGAGGTTTAGTGGTTACTACACCTAACAGTTCAAACGCTAATCACAAAGTTGGCGGAGGAAGCTCTCCGTCTCGCCAGCCATCTCCTCCCAGTTTCAGCTGCACATTCCCAGCAGGAGCACGGCCAACCCATTGTACAGGCATGAGGAGGCAGAGCTTGAAAACGTCATGTGAGGGGCGTGAACGTGTGAGAAACTCGGGCTCTGGTTGGTGAAAGGGCGTGGCTTGCTTAGTTTGAGAGCCACAGTCGGCTATATAAAGTTAAACACAGAGTGACGTCATCAGAACCGCAGTTCTTCATAGAGATGCTACAGCATTGGGGTCTGGCGGTCAGATAAGAGTCTCTGTGGATTTCTGTCACAGTGGAATCCTGCTCCAGCTCTGCGATGTTACTGCGTGGAACTATCAGCTGTGATTCACATTCATCAACAATGCCGTCTGAGATGAAATAATTCGTTTCATATTTTGTTTTGTTAGGTAAAAAAAAAACACATTAGAACCCAACATTGACTTTCACAGAACAGGTTTAATAACAGACGGAAGCGACACACGTTTTATTTCAGCCTTCAATTGCAGTCGGGAAGCAAAGTGATTTTTGCCGGGGCTCTGTTAATACAGCACTCTGACTCTGTCCCTCGATCGCTGTCGGTCGGTGTTTCCCAGGGCTCTGTTAATACAGAACTCTGAGTCTGTCCCTCGATCGCTGTCGGTCGGTGTTTGGCAGGGCTCTCTTATTACCCCTTTATATAATCTCCAATATATATGGCTTGCTCTGTAGGCTGTACACTGACAGAGGTTTAGTGGTTACTACACCTAACAGTTCAAACGCTAATCACAAAGTTGGCGGAGGAAGCTCTCCGTCTCGCCAGCCATCTCCTCCCAGTTTCAACTGCACATTCCCAACATGAACACGGCTAACCCACTGTACAGTCATGAAGAGAGGGGCGTGAATGTGTGAGAAACTCGGGCTCTGGTTGGTGAAGGGGCGTGGCTTATGAAGTTTGTGAGCCACAGTAGGCTATATAAAGTTAAACGCAGAGTGACGTCATCAGAACCGCAGCTCTCCGTAGAGATGCTACAGCCAGCTGCGCGCAGCCCGACTCAAGCCGTCCCGACTCGTCTCATCTGAGTTTGTACAGATTCTGCGATCAGTTGTGCTCAGTTTTGGTTTGACATCACAATTGAGTTTTTCCCGACTGGGTGTCGCACACTGTTAAGACTGAATTACTGACCACAACTAGATCCTGGTGATTACTATGTATGCAAATGTAATTAATACTGCCCTGTACACACTTTTGTATTAACTTAGCGACCCTCATATTATGCCTGGCATCGCATGCTGATTAGACGGCGGAGTCAGCGCCGCGAGGCAAGCAAAAGAAGGGCTTAGCCTATTAATTAATTTACTATTTACACCGTGCAAACGTTTCAGGCAGCGTTTGACTGTTTGTATAGCTTTTCTACTGCACTTACGTCTGGTATAAAACCTGTATTAAACCTGTTCTGTGAAAGTCAATGTTGGGTTCTAATGTGTTTTCTTCACCTTACAAAACAAAATATGAAATGTATTATTTCATCTCAGACGGCATTGTTGATGAATGTGAATCACAGCTGATAGTTCCACACAGTAACATCGCAGAGCTGGAGCAGGATTCCACTGTGACAGAAATCCACAGAGACTCTTATCTGACCGCCCTACTCAATGCTGTAGCATCTCTACGGAGAGCTGCATTTCTGATGACGTCACTCTGTGTTTAACTTTATATAGCCGACTGTGGCTCTCAAACTAAGCAATCCACGCCCCTTCACCAACCAGAGCCCGAGTTTCTCACACGTTCACGCCCCTCTCTTCATGACTGTACAGTGGGTTGGCCGAGTTTCTGCTGGGAATGTGCAGCTGAAACTGGGAGGAGATGGCGGGCGAGACGGAGAGCTTCCTCCGCCAACTTTATGATTAGCGTTTGAGCTGTTAGGTGTAGTAAACACGAATCCTCTGTCAGTGTACAGCTTACAGAGCAAGTTATATACATTGGAGATTATATAAAGGGGTAATCAGAGAGCCCTGGCAAACACCGACCGACAGCGATCGAGGGACAGAGTCAGTGTGCTGTATTAACAGAGCCCCGGCAAACACCGACCGACAGCGATCGAGGGACAGAGTCAGTGTTCTGTATTAACAGAGCCCCGGCAAACACCGACCGACAGCGATCGAGGGACAGAGTCAGTGTGCTGTATCAACAGAGCCCTGGGAAACACCGACCGACATCGATCGAGGGACAGAGTCAGTGTGCTGTATCAACAGAGCCCTGGGAAACACCGACCGACATCGATCGAGGGACAGAGTCAGTGTGCTGTATCAACAGAGCCCTGGGAAACACCGACCGACATCGATCGAGGGACAGAGTCAGTGTGCTGTATCAACAGAGCCCTGGGAAACACCGACCGACATCGATCGAGGGACAGAGTCAGTGTGCTGTATTAACAGAGCCCTGGGAAACACCGACCGACATCGATCGAGGGACAGAGTCAGTGTGCTGTATTAACAGAGCCCTGAGAAACACCGACCGACATCGATCGAGGGACAGAGTCAGTGTTCTGTATTAACAGAGCCCTGGGAAACACCGACCGACAGCGATCGAGGGACAGAGTCAGTGTTCTGTATCAACAGAGCTCTGGGAAACACCGACCGACAGCGATCGAGGGACAGAGTCAGTGTGCTGTATTAACAGAGCCCCGGGAAACACCGACCGACAGCGATCGAGGGACAGAGTCAGAGTGCTGTATTAACAGAGCCCCGGCAAAACTCACTTTGCTTCCCGACTGCAATTGAAGGCTGAAATAAAACGTGTGCCGCTTCCGTCTGGTATTAAACCTGTTCTGTGAAAGTCAATGTTGGGTTCTAATGTGTTTTTTTTTTACCTAACAAAACAAAATATGAAACGAATTATTTCATCTCAGACAGCATTGCTGATGAATGTGAATCACAGCTGATAGTTACACGCAGTAACATCGCAGAGCTGGAGCGCAGGCGCGCTACAGAATCAAATCTTGAACAGCCGGAAATATGTATTTGTCATTTGAGATCAAATTGTTGCGCAGAAAAATGCCAAAACTGTGAGAAAAATATTTTAATCACAAACCAAGATATATACACGTTTCATTTCATTAGATCATCGTCTTATGAATCCATCCACAGATCTGCAAACACCGGGGCTTCATATTTCCATCGCGCTGTACAGGTTCAAAATGTTCACCCTTTTGTCCAGCATTATTAGATACAGTAGAAAACCCTCCACAAGTCCAGCCTGCAAAGCTGATGGCACGCTGTTAGCTCTGAAGCGGGTTCTGTTCAATCGCAGAACGCGCTGCTGACAAGAGTTCCGAGTTCTGAGTTCCGAGTTCGGAGTTCGGAGTTCGGAGTTCCGCGTTCCGGCTGTTCCGGCTTGTCCCCAGAGCAATATCCATGTCTGAAAAAGAAACTGTGTGTTTATTTAAAGAGACAGTGGACAGCGTCTTGAAATAAACCGTCTTCAAAATCAAAATAGACGTTTCGGTTTCTGTCAAAACTGCCCATTCGCTTATAAAAAACACAAAAACACACACACACACAGCTTACATTTATAGAGCACAGCTCCCACTGTTGCGACGGTAACCAGGCCAAGTAAAAACTTTGATCCAATGGCTGCTGATGAAACACTGACACTGAGTCCTAGAAAGCGAATGGATAGATCTTTCCTGCAGAGAAAACACAGGGAGGGTTCATTACAGCTTTGATCAAATACGAACAAAATATGACTCGATTGCGCCACAAAGAAAGGCTCTGAATAGATATGATGCTGATAATAGTCTTGTGGCACTTGGGGGCACACGGGGATCTTGAAGCGGACAATAGCACTTTAGAGAGAGAGAGAGGGAGAGAGAGAGAGAGAGAGAGAGAGAGAGAGAGAGAGAGAGAGAGAGAGAGAGAGAGAGAGGGAGGGGGAGGGGGAGAGAGAGAGAGAGAGAGAGACGGAGAGACGGGGAGAGAGTGGAGAGAGGGAGAGAGAGAGAGAGAGAGAGAGGGGGGGGGGAGAGGTAGAAACAGGAGAGAGAGGGAGGGAGGATTCCTCACTAATATGAATATGGTTTTGCTGTGTAGGCTATATATTGACCATTTGAAAACTTAAAACTGCTGTGCACAAAGAGCAGCAAAATAATGTAGGCAGATAAAAATGTGAATTAATAATAATGATAATAATAATAATAATAATAATAATAATAATAATAATAATAATAATAATAATAATAATAATAATAATAATAATAATTTGATGATATCAGGATGTTTCGGACTACAAGTCCTTCTTCAGCTGGATTGAAAATACATAAAATATCAAACATATTTAATAAAAATACTGATTTGCTTACACAAAGAATCGATCGGCCATTTTTCTGACAGGTAGTTTTACGAGTTGGATCCGTAAAATTAACAGAGAGAAAACACGAGCTGCGTGTTAAACTGAGGCACCAAGACTCGCCAGCAGAGGGCGCTGTGTGCATAAATAGACAGACGTGAAGCTTACGTCTGGTATTAAACATGCACTGTTAAAGTCAAATCTGGGTGTTAATGTTTGGGTTTTTTTTGACAATGCTGGAGCGCTTGTTTCAGAATCGGAGTCCTGTTGCATCTCTAAGGAGATCAGCGGTTCTGATGAAGTCGCTCTGTGTTTAACTTTATATAGCCAACTCTTGCGGGAAACATTTCGCAAGCCACGCCCCTTCACCAACCAGAGCCCGAGTTTCTCACACGTTCACGCCCCTCTCTTCATGACTGTACAGTGGGTTGGCCGTGATCCTGCTGGGAAAGTGCAACTGAAACTGGGAGGAGATGGCGGGCGAGACGGAGAGCTTCCTCCGCCAACTTTATGATTAGAGACAGTGTTGGAGTCTGTGTTGGGGTCTGTGTTGGGCTCAGTGTTTGCTTCAGTGTTGGGGTCAGTGTTGGGTCAGTGTTGGGGTCAGTGTTGGGGTCTGTGTTGGGGTCAGTGTTGGGGTCAGTGTTGGGATAAGAGATGGGGTCAGTGTTTGGTTCAATGCTGGGGTCAGTGTTGGGTTCAGTGTTGGGGTCAGTGTTGGGGTCAGTGTAGGGTCAGTGTTGGGGTCAGAGTTGGGTTCAGTGTTGGGTTCAGTGTTGGGATCAGTGTTGGGGTCAGTGTTTGTTCAGTGTTGGGGTCAGTGCTGGGGTCAGGGTTGGGGTCAGGGCTGGGGTCAGGGTTGGGGTTAGGGTTAGGGTCAGTGTTAGGGTCAGTGTTGGGTCAGTGTTGGGGTCAGTGTTGAGGTCAGTGTTAGCGTCAGTGTTAGGGTCAGTGTTGGGGTCAGTGTTGGGGTCAGTGTTGGGTTCAGTGTTGGGGTCACTGCTGGGGTCTGTGTTGGGATCAGTGTTGGGGTCAGTGTTGGGGTCAGTATTGAGGTCAGTGTTAGGGTCAGTGTTGGGGTCAGTGTTGGGGTCAGTGTTAGGGTCAGTGTTGGGTTCAGTGTTGGGGTCAGTGTTGGGTTCAGTGTTGGGGTCACTGCTGGGGTCTGTGTTGGGATCAGTGTTGGGGTCAGTGTTGGGGTCAGTATTGAGGTCAGTGTTAGGGTCAGTGTTGGGGTCAGTGTTAGGGTCAGTGTTGGGGTCAGTGTTGGGGTCAGTGTTGGGGTCAGTGTTGAGGTCAGTGTTAGCGTCAGTGTTAGGGTCAGTGTTGGGGTCAGTGTTGGGTTCAGTGTTGGGGTCACTGCTGGGGTCTGTGTTGGGATCAGTGTTGGGGTCAGTGTTGGGGTCAGTATTGAGGTCAGTGTTAGGGTCAGTGTTGGGGTCAGTGTTAGGGTCAGTGTTGAGTTTAGTGTTGGGGTCAGTTAATTCATAATGATACGATAACTGCCGGCATTGCTGATGAATATGAATCACAGCTGATAGTTACACACAGTAACATCTCAGAGCTGGAGCAGATTTCCACTATGACAGAAATCCACAGAGACTCTTATCTGACCGCCAGACTCAATGCTGTAGCATCTCTATGAAGATCTGCGGTTCTGGTGACGTCACTCTGTGTTTAACTTTATATAGCCTACTGTGGCTCTCAAACTTCATAGGCCACGCCCCTTCACCAACCAGAGCCCGAGTTTCTCACACGTTCACGCCCCTCTCTTCATGACTGTACAGTGGGTTGGCCGTGTTTCTGCTGGGAATGTGTAACTGAGACTGGGAGGAGATGGCGGGCGAGACGGAGAGCTTCCTCCGCCAACTTTGTGATTAGCGTTTGAACTGTTAGTTGTAGTAAACACTAAACCTCTGTGAATGTATAACCTACAGAGCAAGCCACATATATTGGAGATTATATAAAGAGGTAATAAGAGAGCCCTGGCAAACACCGACCGACAATGATCGAGGGACAGAGTCAGTGTTCTGTATTAACAGAGCCCCGACAAAACTCACTTTGCTTCCCGACTGCAATTGAAGGCTGAAATAAAACGTGTGCCGCTTACGTCTGGTATTAAACCTGTTCTGTGAAAGTCAATGTTGGGTTCTAATGTGTTTTTTTTTCACCTTACAAAATTATTTCATCTCAGACGGCATTGCTGATGAATGTGAATCACAGCTGATAGTTACACGCAGTCACATCGCAGAGCTGGAGCGCAGGCGCGCTACAGAATCAAATCTTGAACAGCCGGAAATATGTATTTGTCATTTGAGATCAAATTGCTGCGCAGAAAAATGCAATGCTACGAAACCAAAACTGTGAGAAAAATATTTTAATCACAAACCAAGATATATACACATTTCATTTCATTAGATCATCGTCTTATGAATCCATCCACAGATCTGCAAACACCGGGGCTTCATATTTCCATCGCGCTGTACAGGTTCAAAATGTTCACCCTTTTGTCCAGCATTATTAGATACAGTAGAAAACCCTCCACAAGTCCAGCCTGCAAAGCTGATGGCACGCTGTTAGCTCTGAAGCGGGTTCTGTTCAATCGCAGAACGCGCTGCTGACAAGAGTTCCGAGTTCTGAGTTCCGAGTTCTGAGTTCGGAGTTCGGAGTTCCGCGTTCCGGCTGTTCCGGCTTGTCCCCAGAGCAATATCCATGTCTGAAAAAGAAAATGCGTGTTTATTTAAAGAGACAGTGGACAGCGTCTTGAAATAAACCGTCTTCAAAATCAAAATAGACGTTTCGGTTTCTGTCAAAACTGCCCATTCGCTTATAAAAAACACAAAAACACACACACACAGAGCTTACATTTATAGAGCACAGCTCCCACTGTTGCGACGGTAACCAGGCCAAGTAAAAACTTTGATCCAATGGCTGCTGATGAAACACTGACACTGAGTCCTAGAAAGCGAATGGATAGATCATTCCTGCAGAGAAAACACAGGGAGGGTTCATTACAGCTTTGATCAAATAAACAACGAACAAAATATGACTCAATTACGCCACAAAGAAAGGCTCTGAATAGATATGCTGCTGATTTCATAATAGTGGCACTTGGAGTTACACGGGGCTCCTGAAGCGGACAATAGCACTTTAGAGAGAGAGAGAGAGAGAGAGAGAGAGAGAGAGAGAGAGAGAGAGAGAGAGAGAGAGAGGGGGGAGGGGGAGTGAGGGAGAGAGAGAGGGAGAGAGGAGAGAGAGAGAGGGGCGAGGGGGAGAGAGAGGGGGAGGGAGAGAGAGAGAGAGAGAGAGAGAGAGAGGGAGGGGGAGGGGGGAGGGGGGGAGGGGGAGTGAGGGGGAGTGAGGGAGAGAGAGAGAGAGAGAGAGAGAGAGAGAGGTGGGGGTGGGGGAGGGAGGGAGAGGGAGAAACAGGAGAGAGAGGGATGGAGGATTCCTCACTAATATGAATATGGTTTTGCTGTGTAAGCTATACATTGACCATTTGAAAACTTAAAACTGCTGTGCACCAAGAGCAGCAAAATAATGTAGGCAGATAAAAATGTGAATTAATAATAATAATAATAATAATAATAATAATAATAATAATAATAAATCGATGATATCAGAATGTTTCGGACTACAAGTCCTTCTTTAGCTGGATTGAAAATACATAAAATATAAAACATATTTAATAAAAATATTGATTTGCTTACACAAAGAATCGATCGGCCATTTTTCTGACAGGTAGTTTTACGAGTTGGATCCGTAAAATTAACAGAGACACAAAACACGAGCTGCGTGTTAAACTGCGGCACCAAGACTCGCCAGCAGAGGGCGCTGTGTGCATAAATAGACAGACGTGAAGCTTACGTCTGGTATTAAACATGCAGTGTTAAAGTCAAATCTGGGTGTTAATGTTTGGGTTTTTTTTGACAATGCTGGAGAGCTCGTTTCAGAATCGGAGTCCTGTTGCATCTCTAAGGAGATCAGCGGTTCTGGTGAAGTCGCTCTGTGTTTAACTTTATATAGCCAACTCTTGCGGGAAACATTTCGCAAGCCACGCCCCTTCACCAACCAGAGCCCGAGTTTCTCACACGTTCACGCCCCTCTCTTCATGACTGTACAGTGGGTTGGCCGTGATCCTGCTGGGAAAGTGCAACTGAAACTGAGCGGAGATGGCGGGTGAGACGGAGAGCTTCCTCCACCAACTTTATGATTAGAGTCAGTGTTGGGGTCTGTGTTGGTGTCAGTGTTGGGGTCAGTGTTGGGGTCAGTGTTGGGCTCAGTGTTGGGGTCAGTGTTGGGGTCAGTGTTGGGATCAGTGTTGGGCTCAGTGTTTGCTTCAGTGTTGGGGTCAGTGTTGGGGACAGTGTTGGTGTTAGTGTAGGGGTCAGTGTTGGGGTCTGTGTTGGGGTCAGTGTTGGGATAAGTGATGGGGTCAGTGTTTGGTTCAGTGTTGGGGTCAGTGTTGGGTTCAGTGTTGGGGTCAGTGTTGGGGTCAGTGTAGGGTCAGTGTTGGGGTCAGTGTTGGGGTCAGAGTTGGGTTCAGTGTTGGGTTCAGCAGTGTTGGGATCAGTGTTGGGGTCAGTGTTGGGGCTAGTGTTGGGGTCAGTGTTGGTTCAGTGTTAGGGTCAGTGTTAGGGTCAGTGTTAGGGTCAGTGTTGGGTTCAGTGTTGGGTTCAGTGTTGGTGTTAGTGTTGGGGTCAGTGTTGGGGTCAATGTTGGGGTCAGTGTTAGGGTCAGTGTTGGGGTCAGTGTTGGGTTCAGTGTTGGGGTCAGTGTTAGGGTCAGTGTTGGTGTTAGTGTAGGGGTCAGTGTTGGGGTCTGTGTTGGGGTCAGTGTTGGGATAAGTGATGGGGTCAGTGTTTGGTTCAGTGTTGGGGTCAGTGTTGGGTTCAGTGTTGGGGTCAGTGTTAGGGTCAGTGTTGGTGTTAGTGTTGGGGTCAGTGTTGGGGTCAGTTATTTCATAATGATACGATAACTGCCGGCATTGCTGATGAATGTGAATCACAGCTGATAGTTCCACGCAGTAACATCGCAGAGCTGGAGCAGGATTCCACTATGACAGAAATCCACAGAGACTCTTATCTGACCGCCAGACTCAGTGCTGTAGCATCTCTAAGGAGAGCTGCTGTTATGATGACGTCACTCTGTGTTTAACTTTATATAGCCGACTGTGGCTCTCAAACTCCGTAGGCCACGCCCCTTCACCAACCAGATCCCGAGTTTCTCACACGTTCACGCCCCTCTCTTCATGACTGTACAGTGGGTTGGCCGTGATCCTGCTGGGAAAGTGCAACTGAAACTGAGCAGAGATGGCGGGCGAGACGGAGAGCTTCCTCCGCCAACTTTATGATTAGAGTCAGTGTTGGGGTCTGTGTTGGGGTCTGTGTTGGGGTCAGTGTTGGGGTCTGTGTTGGGCTCAGTGTTGGGGTCAGTGTTGGGGTCAGTGTTGGGATCAGTGTTGGGCTCAGTGTTTGCTTCAGTGTTGGGGTCAGTGTTGGGGACAGTGTTGGTGTTAGTGTAGGGGTCAGTGTTGGGGTCTGTGTTGGGGTCAGTGTTGGGATAAGTGATGGGGTCAGTGTTTGGTTCAGTGTTGGGGTCAGTGTTGGGTTCAGTGTTGGGGTCAGTGTTGGGGTCAGTGTAGGGTCAGTGTTGGGGTCAGTGTTGGGGTCAGTGTTGGGGTCAGAGTTGGGTTCAGTGTTGGGTTCAGTGTTGGGATCAGTGTTGGGTACAGTGAGTTGGCCGTGTTCCTGCTGGGAATGTGCAACTGAAACTGGGAGGAGATGGCGGGCGAGACGGAGAGCTTCCTCCGCCAACTCTGTGATTAGCGTTTGAAGTGTTAGTTGTAGTAAACACTAAAACTATTGCTCTGCTAACACTGACCCCCACACTGGTCAGGATCAGTGTAGTGTGCAAGCGGACAGCAGAGGAAGAGGTTTCGTTTCCAAAGACAGCTTGGTTAGCTCTGTGTGCTCGTCCACAGCTCTGGCGTGAACGCGAGCTGGTGTTTGGAAACTCCCCACTCTGTAAATCCGTCTGCTGATGTGATAAAAACCCTGCGAGTCCGATTTCCCGTCACACACTGAGATCCCCGCGGAGGCGCACGGTAAGAGGCTACCGATTCTGTAACAAGCGAGCCAGCTTTGTGATGGTAGTGCTTTAAATATTAGTAAACACTAAACAACGCCAGCTTAGTTATAATTCTATATGTTTTATATGTTCTGTTTTGTAATGTGAAAAAAACAAACCCAGAATTCTCTTTTGTACAGAGCAGGTTTCATAGCAGACGCCCCGGGGGAAGGTGGGATAGTGACGCTTAATTCAGACTTCGTTTTCAGGCTCGGTCAGAAACAGTAACTCTGTTAAATCGTCCCGGTTTTTTTCTATTGTTTATTAAAAGTATAAAACTGTAGCGACCTTCAGGCATTTAACGCAGAGTAGAAAACCCTATAGGGTGCGTCAGCGCAATTTCAAAACTCAAACAAACAATCTTTTGGATCATGTGTTTTTAATAGTTAATATGCTGTTTAACTTTTATTACCATATCGTTTAAAATAAATAAATCAATACATTTTGTGACGCGGTCGTTATGAAATCGAGAATTCAACACATGATGTAATAAAGTGACGTCATCTTCCATTTCAGACACAAATCCGCAATTCAGCTGATGACGCAGTTTATTAAAATATCAGTCGAGCTCAAACGCGAGGCGCGGACGCTTCTGAAACGACAAGCGAAGTGAACACAAGTCTGGATATTTTTTTTCAGTACTAAAACATAATTGGTTTGTATTAAAGCCTTAATATTTTTATGATCATGTATAAATAAGTGCTCTGCTCAAGAGCCAGTTCCTAAAGTGCCGGTGTGTTTAACACGCCTTTGTCAAGGGAAAGCGTGTTTGAAAACAAACAGTGGACCTGCAAAGACAAACACTACCCCCTAACCCCTCAGTCGGGTCTCTGTCCGCACACAGCAGTTACACACTCTTGTTGTAAAGTGATACAGTTTCATGTATAAAGTTATTTTTTAACCTGCGCGTCTCAGCAGCTCTCTCTCTCTGTCGAGTTGCTCTGACCGCGCTGCAGCGCCCGTCACAAAACAATGTATTGATTTTTTTAAAACGATATATAGTCCAAGAAGTTAAACTGAATATTAATTATTAAACGCATCATCCATAGAGTGCGTTTATTTGTTTGAGTTACAAAACGGCGCTGTCACACCCTGCATCATCAGACTTTCTTGTTTTCTGATGTTCTTAATATTATTATTATTATTATTATTATTATTATTATTATTATTATTATTATTATCATTTATTTCTTAGCAGACGCCCTTATCCAGGGCGACTTACAATCGTAAGCAAATACATTTCAAGTGTTACAATACAAGTAATACAATAAGAGCAAGAAATACAATAACTTTTGTTCAAGTGTGACAAACCACAATTCAATAATACAGCAGATAATAGTGAAATAAATAGTGATAGTTACATCAGGATATGATTAAATACAAAATATCTTCTCTCTTATCTCTGCTGTTAAATGCCTGAAGGTCGATGCAGTTTGTTTTTTTAATACACAATAGAAAACTGGGTCGATTTAACAAGAGCTGCTGAAATAAAAGTGAGAGAATCGCAGCTTCCCCGGGGCGTCTGCTATGAAACCTGCTCTGTGAAAAAATAAAAACGTTTTCTGAATATTTTTTTTCTCACATTACAAAACAGAAAATATTATATATATATATATATATATATATATATATATATATATATATATATATATATATATATATATATATATATAATATATATATATATATATATATATATATATATATATATATATATATATATATATATATATATATCTGTATCTAAAGCGTGTTTACTAATAATTGAAACAGGAAGATCTCGAAGCTGGCTCGCTTGCTGCAGACCCGGGATCCTCTTTCCTTGCTCCTCTGTAGCATTTCAGCGTGTGAATGAAATTCAGTGACTTGACTTTCAGCCGTGATTTCTACACACGCCCAAAGAGCGCAGAGGCGTTTGATTGGCCGCCGCCCGCAAAGCGCTTCCATTCATGCGCATGCTCGGTGACGCGTCACTTCTGCTCAGCCAACCAGCGGCTGGGGTTGAAAATAGTTGGTGTCCGTCCATTATAGGCTATGTGTGAGTTTTGCGGATGTACTGTTAATTCATAAGAATACGATAACTGCCGGCATTGCTGATGAATGTGAATCACAGCTGATAGTTACACACAGTAACATCGCAGATCTGGAGCAGGATTCCACTGTGACAGAAATCCACAGAGACTCTTATCTGACCGCCAGACTCAATGCTGTAGCATCTCTATGAAGATCTGCGGTTCTGATGACGTCACTCTGTGTTTATATAGCCTACTGTGGCTCTCAAACTTCATAGGCCACGCCCCTTCACCAACCAGAGCCCGAGTTTCTCACACGTTCACGCTCCTCTCCTCATGACTGTACAGTGGGTTAGCCGTGCTCCTGCTGGGAATGTGCAGCTGAAACTGGGAGGAGATGGCGGGCGAGACTGAGAGCTTCCTCCGCCAACTTTGTGATTAGCGTTTGAACTGTTAGTTGTTGTAAAGGTATAATGAACCCTCCCTGTGTTTTCTCTGCAGGAAAGATCTATCCTTTCGCTTTCTAGGACTCTCTGTCAGTGTTTCATCAGCAGCCATTGGACGGAAGGAGTTCCTTGGCCTGGTTGGGCTCGCAACAGTGGGAGTGGTGCTCTGCAAATGTAAGCTGTCTGTGTGTGTGTGTGTGTGTGTGTGTGTGTGTGGTGTGTGTGTGTGTGTGTGTTTATAAGCGAATGGGCAGTTTTGACAGGAACCGAAAAGTCTATTTTGATTTTGAAGTAGATTTATTATTATTATTATAATTATTATATTATTATTATTATTATTATTATTATTATTATTATTATTATTATTATTATTATTATTATTATTATTATTATTATTATTATTTATTTCTTAGCAGACGCTCTTATCCAGGGCGACTTACAATCATAAGCAAATACATTTCAAGTGTTACAGTACAAGTAATTCAATTAACAGCAAGATAAATACAGTGACTTTGGTTCAAGCAAGTACAAGTGTGACAAAATACAATTCAATAATACAGCAGATAACAGTGACAGTGATAGTTACATACAAAATGATTAATTACAAAATACTACAGATTAGACACTTGGCAGATTACAGTACTCTGAAGTACAGGATTAAATGCAGTAAAATATTTTGATTTTGAAGACGATTTATTTCAAGACGCTGTCCACTGTCTGTTTAATAAACACGCATTTTCTTTTTCAGATATTGATGTTGCTCTGGGGACAAGCCGGAACAGCCGGAACTCCGAACTCGGAACTCCGAACTCCGAACTCGGAACTCGGAACTCCGAACTCGGAACTCCGAACTCGGAACTCCGAACTCCGAACTCGGAACGCGGAACTCAGAACTCGGAACTCTTGCCGGCAGCGCGCTCTACGATTGAACAGAACCTGCTTCAGAGCTAACAGCGTGCCGTCGGCTTTGGAGGCTGGACTTCTGTCGTCGGCAGATCTATTAATGCCATTAATGAAATGAAACGTGTATATATCTTGGATTGTGATTAAAATATTTTTCTCACAGTTTTGGTTTGCAGCATTGCATTTTTCTGCACAGAAATTTGATCTCAAATGACAAATACATATTTTCCAGTAAACTTGCATGCACTCGATTGTGTTTTTGATAAACTGGGCATTATAACTCGGCATTATTAGTGTTTACTACAAAAAAAAAAACAATTCAACTTCAAACACTAACATCATAAAGCTGGAGCGCTCGTTACAGCATCGGAATCCTCTCACACGCACACGCACACGCACACGCACACGCATACAGTAAACTGGAAGCTATCGCTAACTGATGACGAAAAGCATAAATCAGTGAATATTTCTTGAAAGTTGGCCTCTCTTTTTCCACCAGGCCGACCCATGGTGTTGAAACTCTGTGCTCGTGATTGGATTGTGATGTTGCTCATTATCCCAACACTAAACCCGAGGCAGAATTGCATTCTCTTATGTGGAGTTTAGGGAGTCAAATACAGAATGACATTAATGTCTCTTAGCAGCATTATTACACACACGCATTACGCATGTTTAAAAGAATATATATATATGGGTTACTAACAAAACACATTGATGAAATATAACTAACGTGCTAAATGTATTAAAATAGCTGTTTTTAATTCATTTAAGCAGTTATGAGAACATGCGGTATATGTACGTATCAGTGATACACTGTGGAGGGATATGATGGAGCTACAGGGGAGTGTTTTCAGCGCACCGAGCTCTAGTGCTTTGTTTTAGAAAGGGAGTGTTTTATACTGAGGAGTGTTCTGGGCGTCCAACACACACACACACACACACACACACACACACACACACACACACACACACTGAGACACACACACACACACACACACACACACACTGAGACACACACACACACACACACACACACACTGACACACACACACACTGACACTGACACACACACACACACACACACACACACACACTGAGACACACACACACACACACTGACACACACACACACTGACACACACACACACACACAGAGACACACACTGAGACACACACACACACACTGAGACACACACACACACACTGACACACACGCACACACACACTGACACACACACACACACACACACACACACACTGACACACACACACACACACTGAGACACACACACACACACACACACACACACAGAGACACACACACTGACACACACACACACACACACACACCACATCTAATATATATATTAGATTGCATGCACGCATTCCATGTTAGTTCTGAAGACACTACAAATGAATCTCCTCACTGCAGGAGTATTTATTGATGTGTTTATTTATTGCATCTATAGAGCGCTTTCAATACAAAGCATCGCAAAGCACGGCACAGTACAGACCGGAATAAAATAACACACCACAACACATTTGCACAGCCTTTCACACATACACCTGCCACAGTCAAACCATTTAAACATTTTCTGTATGTACATCTTGCGGTGCATGTAGTGTAGCGTCCATAGACTCTACTCAGCTGCTGCTGCTGCTACCGGACAGCCGCCCGCGTTACCCGGGAGCAATTCAGCGCGTCCTCCGGCTACGTGGGATCGAGGACACGGCGTAACATGCAGGAGGAACCACGGCAGCGCGCGGAGCTCCGTTTCCCTTTCGAGTCCTGGCTGCTGTCTGCATGAAGCAGCGTCACGAGGGTGAGTTCTGCGCCTCTTCAATTCCAAGCGCGGTTCGTTCATCAGTCTCCGCTTTTGTTTGCAACGTGTTGCCGTTTGGGCTCCAGAGGGAGAGCCGAAGCGCTGCTCTCCAGCCTCAACGAGCGCGGAGGTTGATTTCTCTGCCGATTCTAATTCAGCATCACACCGTCCAGCTCTGCACCGGCAAAAGACTCACCGGCTAACCAGTTGGTTTGAGAGACCGAATTCACGCCTGGACGAAATCAACCACACAGTGAACACGTTGCTCACAGTTTATCAAGAAAAAGGATCCAGTGTGTGCAAAATGTACTGTGCACAAAAACACAACGGAGCAAAAACTGTGCGAATAAACTTTTA